>NW_019174365.1:8507305-8529805 GCF_002260705.1 Seriola dumerili | reverse complement strand
GAGGTCATATGGGGTCATCAGAAAGGTCAGAAAGGTTATTTGTTAAATCCTCATAAGCCATGGTGTTTTAAGATATACATGAGATTTTGAGGATTATCTACAGCATCCTGTGGTTGTGTGTGCATGTGTGTATGTTTTGTATCTTTATGTTTAAAATGGAGAAGTATAGAGAGGATTGTAAATGACAGAATAATGTTCCTAGATGGATTTTCTTTCCCATCTGTCTCGTTTTTTGTGACACAACAGACTTAAAAAAAAAAAATCAAGTCTGAATTGTGATTGTAATTCCAGCAGAGAAAATGCAACTGCCACTGCCAAAAAATCTGTTAGAGCACTTTGTGCGTTTTATAGTGAGATCTAAGTTGGTTTGTTGATGAATGGACAGACTCTTTGATGTTTATTTGAGTGGTAACTAACAGATCCAACGTGTCTCTGTTCAGATATTGATCTGAACTGAGAGTGGCACTAGAATGAAGTGCTGAGGTCAATTTGATTGGGACCAGAGATGACTATTAGTCAATCAATGTCTTCCTCTCTTAGTGTCCCTGTCACTCTGTGCCCACACAGAAAAACACACATACATGTTGTCATGCACTTCTCCATCCCAGTTGTAAAATGTGCTGCTGTAGCACCTGGATAACATTTAAATAAAATTACTTTTTGATCTTAATTTCCTTCATCTTCTCTTGGTCTTTTTTCTCTTCAGGCTAAAAGTCTTCGCAAGTTGATCCAGCAGACGTTTAAGCAGGTGGCCAATCTCAACGATGAGCAGTGCATCCTGAAGTTCTTGGAGATACTTGTGCCAATCTACCGTTACGACAAAGAGTGCTTCAAATGTGCCCTTGGGGTAGGTTTCTTCCATTCTTGCCTCCACTTTGCTGTGTCCTGCTGTTCTCTGAAAGCTCTGGTTAGTTGTGTTAGGTTGACCCCTTTTGGTAGCATCAGGTCTTGCATGTGTCGAGGATGTGACGCTGTCCCACAGAGAGTGTCTTATGAGCTACTAATGAGTAAATGAATGACATTTTCTTATATTTATCTCCACCTCTTCCTGTGGCTTATTCTCTCCCTCCCTTTTCAACTCCATGTCTTTCTCTCTTCTAACAGTCCAGCTGGGTGATCCAGGTGGAGTTGGCTATCGGGCCAGAGGATGGGATCAGCTACCTCACTGACAAGGGATCCACGGTGAGTTTCTTCCAGCAGCACCAGGTTTATCACAGATCACAGCTTGGTTTCTACTGATACTGTTTCTGATAGTATTTGAACCAAAAGGTAGCATTAACTTTAAGTGAAGGTGACACTACTGGCTTGGCTCCAGTCATGGCTACCACCTGTTCATGTGATTATGAAGTAACAGGATTAGGTTTAGCAAGTTAACATGATTTCATTTCTACTCTTTCTCTTCTTTTTGTCCCCAGCCTACCCATCTAGCTAACTTTAACCAAGTGCAGTCCATCCAGTACTCGGCTATGGAGGAGAAGGACAGGAAAGGCATGCTACAGCTCAATGTAGCTGGAGCTGCTGAGGTACTACCAGTTTGTTTGTCTGTCTGTCTGCCAAGCTGTATCTTTCTCTTTAAACACTAAATGGATTTACTATCTACAGGTGCTGAACATTTTTTTTTTTTTTTTAAATTTGAGTAGTAATCAATTTTAGCCACCTTTTTTCTCATATAACAGGAGAGCACCCTTTGCTCCTTTTAATGCATGTCACTGTGGTGTACCCTACTTCACTTAGAGGTAGAGACTTTCTACTGTACAAAGAATGAGTTTCATTCAAATGAAAAAAGCGTCATCTGTGAGTTTAGTCGGTGTGTCCAACCAAAAACAGAGCAGAGACACAAAAATGCTGTGTGCTCTGGTTCAAAATACAGCATTAACTGTCAGTGTCTGCATACATACAAGCTGCGTGCATTGGACCCTGTTATGATTATGCTAATGCTGGTCAAAAAAACATGTATTTCTGTTTTTTGTATAGGTTGCATATAATGGCTCTAATCACAGAGGAAGGGTTTTTATAATGTCTCTCTGTTTCATTGGCATTTATAGTATTGGATTTACTTACACACACCCTCTATGTGGGAGAGAGGAGTTTTCCCCTGATGTATGAGCAGTGGGAAACCCCCACTGTGCTGTTATGTGTAAGAGTATGCCTGCGTTTCTTGAGATAAAGGCTCTTTGTAACAGGCCCGGGACTGTGTGTGTGTGTGTGTGTGTGTGTGTGTGTGTGTGTGTGTGTGTGTGTGTGCGTGTGTGTGTGTGTGCGTGCGTGTGCGTGTGTGCAGCCTCTTACTGTTACAACAGATTCACTGACCATGGCGGAAAACTTGGCTGACTTGATTGATGGTTACTGTCGGCTCGTCTCCATGGAAACTCATTCCTTCATCGTCCGAGTTCAGAAAGGTATGAAGCTGTAGTTTCCTCCTTTTTGTCCAGCTCAACAGTTTCCCAGAATCATGCAAAAACATAAACATATCACAGATAAACATGATTGAACTACATAAGGACAGAGTATGAAAGATTTTTGTGTTTATTTAGACAGAGAAAAACTGGGAGCTCTAAATTTTTGTGTTGACAATGACAATTAAACTGTTATATCTGTGTTTCTGTAATTAGGTGTGCAGTGCTTTTATTTGATAACTATTATGTGATACTGTGCTGAACTGCAGCTCTAGTCCCCTACTATGAGCATGCTAGTTGTATTTTAAATGTATCAGTTCAGATGCTGAATAACAAATGTATTTTCTATGCAGAAGAGACTGTGGTTATGTGCTTTGTGCTGTTTTTAAGGTCCTACCTGAATCAAAAACACTCTAAAGTGTTATAAAGAGTTATTTACTGTGTTTTATAATAATCATTCTTATCTGGATGATGTGTGTTTTTGTCCTCTAGAGGGAGAGAGAGCGCTGCCTTCCATCCCGAAGTAAGTACCTGTCACCAGTCTTCTGTCAGAGCTGTAAATCATCAAATCTGTTGTTTTCTTGTCTGTTCTACATGTACTTTGTATGTTGACTGTGTAAAGTGATTTTCTTGTAGCCTTACTAGTCCAATCACACAATTTAGATTTTTTTTAAGACAAAAAACTGATGTGTAGAAGTTATAATAAGCGCACTATCCCAGTTAGTGTAACAATACAGGACTGGCACACTGCCATGCATATAGTATTCTGTTTTTTTTTAATGCCAACACTGATGGTAAATACTTCATTCAGTTCATGAGCATGTGCGTTTTAGAGCCTCCTCCTCCATTATCTGTGAAATCCTTGATGTCAGAGTTCTTCTGAAAACAAAAGGGCCTGAGTTATTACACTGTTTAAAAGAACATTAAATCAGGCGTATGGACTTTCAGGACAGTGTCAGGTTTAACAACTATGTTTAAACATAATCACTTTCCAGAGAATCTATTGTTGTTCCTGTTCCTGTTTTGCAGAACAAGCTACTTTGACATTTCTATTAGGAGACTTATTGTGCCAGCGTTTATACAGTGTCACTTTGCTTATGGCTGTTCAGCTTGGTATAGTTGTTTGACAGCCAAAGGAGCAAATTGTAGGTGATGCAAAATGAAGTAGAATTTCTGTGTTGAATGCATCTTCTCAACTCACGCAGGTAATGATGAATTCAGAGGTGTGTGATTTTACAGATTAGGGTAGAGCGACAGAAGCTTCCTTAACAGAAAGCATAATAAAAAACTAATAATAGGGGAAAATGAAGGTAGTTCTCAATTATTACACTTCCAATTAATTCCACGACCAAATGACATAGTTCTTTCCAGGGAAAAAAATATATTAAATGTTACCTTGCCTTTCAAATCTTGGAACTCTGTTGGAAATGAGGGCTTTCTGTATTTTGTTGATGCATAAATACATCAAAACCAAAATGCCCCACAACTACCCAAATACTATTTAACCATAATTCAACCCAAGGCTTTTTTACTGAAAGCCAATGTGAGTGTTGCATCAGAAAGGAACAACCAAATATATTCAGTGTTTTTTCTCCAGAATCAGCCTTTTTTGGAGTTGTGGCTCAGGATCCGCAGGCCTTCAAAAGATTTTTAGGGAAAACATTGTGACTTCAACGTAGAGCTGGTTGTGTTTGTTTATCTGTGACCGTAGCAGCCTGGACGTTGGTGTGGCCACGTTTCACTGTCAGTTGTTCAGATTCAAAAAACTTTTAACTTACTTTGGGTCATTTCAACTCAAATCTCTCTTTCTCTCTCTCTCTCTCTCTCTCTCTCTCTCTCTCTCTCTCTCTGTCTGTCTCTGGTCAAATAAGGAGATAAGTTTAGGAGCCAAATATTTTCCACTTAGGGTTTTTAAACACTCTGCTAGTCTCCTCCTCTTTCTCTCGGTCTCTCACTCTAACTTTCTCTCTTTGCTCGGTGCCTCTCTTTTTCTCGCTGCCCGTTGTGGTCTGTGATGTAAAGATAGTAGTAGAGCTCAGATGACACAGACAGAGAGAAACCACGGCAAAGGCAGAGAGATAATTGAAACAGTACGGATTCATTTACAGACAGTGATAGCAGTTTTTCCAGCCTACAGTTTCCACATTTAATCTTGATGCCGAAAATTGTTGATATGTTTTGATTTAACATTGGTATGTTGAAGTTGTTTTACCTAAGTCTTAACCTCTTTGACTAATGTGCAATTTTTGCCTAATTTCCCATATTGTCCTTTTTTTCCTCTACTCTAGACTGTCGAACAATGAAAAAAAGTTAGAAGCAGTCAGGAGTGGAGTAAGAGCGATCTCCGTCTCAGGTAAGATAAAAAAAAATGATGCACATAACTCACAAAGTGACTGGTTTAGCGGTGAGATGAACACAGGCTGTCAGCTACTTTGGCTACAACTACTGTCTTTCTTTCTGTCTTTCCATTTCCTCCAACATCTGTTTTTTCTCTCAGTCATTTTTTTTCATTTCATCTCTCATTGTTTTCTCCTCTGGTGGGACTGCCTCTCCCTCTCTCTCTCTCTCTCTCTCTCTCTCTCTCATCCCGTCCTCTCTTTGTTTACTTCCTCCTCTCCCCCTCGGTCATTCTCACATCTCCCCCACTGCATTCACTCTCATCCATTCACTCTGTCTTTTTTTTTTTCCTCTCACACTCTGGTCCTCTTTCCCCCTCCTCATTGGCTGAAGACCTAGTGACATCGACACCTCCTAAGCCAACCAAGGCGCGGCGTTTCCTCCTCCCCTTTGTCTTCTGTTCAGATTCGCCGCCCAATGGTATCGTCGGCACTCATTGGACAGTTAGTAGAGGAGCGTATCCACAAAATTGACATGTGGTGGAATAAAATGCCTAATATGATCATCATGTTTATTGGGTAACAGAAAAACCTCTAGAGAGGCAAAAGAAATGTTTTACTTAAAAGTATTACTTAAAAATGCCCATTCAGAATATTGACACAGTTTTGGCAGCTAACAGTATCAAATCATTTTCAAGGACGCTCTCTTCTACTAAACTGTCTTTGTCCTCACCGCATGTTTGCTTTAACTAATTCAGTGTTACACAAAAGAGCGAACACAATTTAACTACAATAACAGGTTGTGTGTTGCTGCCTATAACCAAGCCGATGGCGTATTAAAATGGAACACAAATGACGAAGTCTCTGAGAGGCATCTCCTGTAAAACCTGCGGTTTGTGTGTGTTTTTGGTGCACTAGTAATTGTCTTACTTTCCATAAGTAACCGGTTTTATAGTTTTATATTTCACAATTAAGAACAAGTTTTCAGTTTTGAGCTTACCTGCTGACAAAGACTACCAATAGTTGACATTTTCCATTTTCCTCTTGGAAAGAGCCTGTAGGGACACAGAGTAAAAATGTTTCTCTCAAGTCTCTGTTCAGTGCATGCCTTGCTGTTGAGGTCACAGCTTGGTTATTTTTAACCATTATTTTCAGTGTTTTATGTCAGTTAATTCAAAGAGGCAGGGCTTTATTCGTGGCAGGGTGGCCAAGTGGTTAGAGATCGTTCTTCCATTAAAAGATTGGGGTTAAACCACCAAGTATCTGCCCTGTTAAAGTGTCTTTGAGCAACTGATCACTACCAGCTCGTGATTGTTGTTCTGCAGCTAAGAAAGATGACAACAAAACTGTTTCTCTTTTATAAAAAAAATATTTTCATCAGAGTATAAATGCATTAAAGCTATGGGTCATTGTTATTCTGCCAAAATTCAATCCATCTATATACACGTCCTACTCGAAGGTTGACAACCTAAGTGGGTCAGAACATGTCCTCGTGTCTCCATCTGTGGCTTTGGCAGCTGTCATCAGCCGCTCGCAGGACTGCTCAGAGAAAAAGTTGTGGATCTGCACAGCAGCTGCTTTGTTGTTGAAACGTGAACAAACGATCCAAACTTTTCCTTCTGAAGGCTCTAACTGCGACACGCAGGCATGGTCGACATACCACTTTTAAAATCTCAAATTTTACTGTGAACTATGGTGATTCAGTTGAACTGGCAGTAACAGCTTTATTTTTGTAGTGTATGTGTATGTGTCCGTGTTACTTTGTCATTTTCTAATTTTCCTACAGCTCTAAGAGCATCTTAATGATTGCAGAATGAATCTACAATCATTTCCAAAAGCATTTTAATTTATGATGCTTTTGAGGAACACCTCTTAAGTGTAAAAGTTGTATTTTAGCAGTATATAAGCCTGAAGATACTTTTGGGGAAACTAGCCCCCGATTGGAAATCTTGAGTAAGTAAACGACTGAAATGAACAGGGGCCTGACTATAAAACGATCATCTTAATTCTGAAAGACACAGGCAGCCAATGCAAGGACTTGGAAACAATAATACTCCTCCTGGTTCAGGTTAAAATTCTTAGGAGACCATTACAGTAATCTAATCTAAAAGAATTACTATATAATTCCACTACTCCTGAGGAAAAAAAGACCATTTTGAAATAACACTTGAAAAAAAACAATTTTCTAGTCATGTGAGAAACTTTGATCAGCTGTAACTAATGTCGAGGATCCAACCCTGATCACTGTTTCAACAGGGTATCTGTAGGTCTTACAAAGTCTTAAAGATCATTGACTTCAGATTCCCTCAAAAAAGACCTAAGAGGGTGTTTAACTTTTATTTACAAAAATCTTAAATCTTGTCCCTTTTTCATTTTTAACTGGTTAATTCATCCATCACTCTATTTTGTGTTGCTTATCCAGATCCCGGTTGTATTAATGTAATTAATTGGATGGCTGGATGGATGGATAGAAAGTATTGTCATACAGTATACTGCTGGGAAATACAGAAATAATGTGATATAACGATAAGTTCTACTGATCTACTGATTTTTCCATTATACTTTATTACTATGGCAGGTATGATGGTGGAACAGGTGTTAAATTCAATTTTATGTGGTATTTCAAAATGTAACATGGTGAACCCTGCAGAAAGTATACTGAAGTTTAAACGCTGCCTTGGATACCGCTGTTGTTTTTCTTGCACTCATTAATTTCACTGCCATGTTATCTGCACAACATTAATGGAAGTTGTTAACTCTGCTTTTTCACTGGAGATATTTTGGATCTTAACTAACTGCTTGCTGAGTGTTTGGCTTTGCAGATCCTGCAACATCTCCCATGTTGTTTCAAGGCTTTTCATGCTCTAACCTCTTCTCTTCTCTCTCCTCTCTCCTCCACTCTGCCTCCTGCTTTTCTCTCTTTCTCTCTCTCTCTCTCTCTCTACCTCGCTCCTCCTCCTCCTCCTCTGCTGTCCCGTTTCCTGCATGCTCTCCTGGACCCTGCAGAAGATCTTAGTGGGGATGGTAAAGTTATGCTGTTGTTTATCAATCTCTCTGTTGTTCCTTCTTTCTTGTCTTGTTCCACCAACACGCTGCACCCTCCTGGGAAAGGGTAGCGTGTGTGTGTATTGGTGTGTGTGGGTTGATGTTTATGCATGCATTCCTCCCTCTTTAACAATAGCTCTATGTCTGTATGTGCTCTATGATGTAATTATGGTTTGATTTAAATGATATAAAATGGTTTAGAACGCAATGATTAGCTAGTTAAATGTGTGGCTCCTCATGTTTCAATGGCTGGAAACATGAATAAATCACCAGTAGCTTTAACGGGTTTGATTATGTAAGTAGCTAGAGTTGCATAAAATTTTAGTATTGTGTTTTAAGATGTTTGTGTGTTTGGGTCTATGTGTCTATTGGCGATTATTTTGAAAGTGGAACCACTAAATTTGAAATATGTCTGCTATTAACCACAAGATGAATACCAAAAGATAGAATTTGTAAATTAAGTGGTATTTCTCTTTAAGGGAACTTCTCCAAACCTTTCTCTCTGTATACACACACACGCACGCACGCACGCACGCACGCACGCACACACTCAGCCACACATCCACACATGCAAAATCATGCACACGTGTACTCACATACATTCATGCACGCACTCGTGCACACTGAGTAGAGTAGGGAGAGGTTTGCTGGATTCGAGAGCGGGTGCATTCCTGGCTATAATGGGCTAACTAGATCTCACACACACACACACACACACACACGTGTGCACACACACACACACTTTCCCTCCACAGAAAGCATAAAGAGACAGAGTTAGACCAGTCAAACTTAGAAATGGTCGATTCTGTAGAACAAATCCCAAACCACATGGGACTGAATATGCAGCGATGCGAACAACGGACCTCACGGTACGAACTAACAAATCACTGTAAAATATTTCTTATTGTATGGAGGTAAAAGCAACAAACAAATTCAAAAATGAGTGAAAATAGTTTGAAATGAGCTGGAGGCATTTCATTAATGCACATATGACTGGGGGGAAAAAGGCATCATGAAAACATTCAAATGTTTTTCTGTTGATAAAATGTGTTTAATCAAATAAGTAATGCTGAACATCACCTTTCACCAATGCTATGTTGTTTATCTATCTAGTAAAACATTTTTGTAGCAGCATATCATGATATTTTTAGAGGCATATTAGAGGCTTGCCTTTCCTCTCATGTGAAACATAAATCATGGCGGCAATGGTTGAGTAAAAATCATGCCTGTTTGATTAAATGTTTAAACTTTTTCCGACCTCTTCTCTAATGAGTTATTGTAAATATATAGTATATACAGCAACAGTAATAATGGCTCAAACCTTAATTAACAGTAGTTCATTCATCTTACCCTTAAAGGGATAGGTGGGTATATTGGGAAATACACTAAATCTGCCTTCTTGCTGACAGATAGATGAGAACATTGACACCACTCTCATGTCTGTCCTATAAATATGAAAGTACAGTTGGCAGCCAGTTAGCTTAACTTATCTTAGCTTGTCTTAGCTTAGCTTAGCATAAAGACTGGGAGCGGGGGGAAACAGCTAGCCTGGCTCTGTCTAAAGATTAAACAAACAAGATAAAAATGTTTAGTTTTAGAGAGAAAGCTTTAGAGACACTGGCAGGCAGATTGTTTTTACCTTTAGACAGAAGCAGGCTGGTTGTTTCCCCCTGTATCCAGTGTTTATGCTAAGCTAAGTTAACTGCCTCCTGGTTGTAGCTTCATATTTACCACACAGATATGAGAGTGGTACCGAAGTCCTAATCTAACCCTCTGCAAGGAGGGGAAAAAAGCATATTTATCAAAGTGTTAAACTATTTCTTTAAGCGTTGATATAATAGTCAGCACTTTTCAGTCTCATGTGCATTGGCAAATATCCAGTGTTTCATTCAGCCTCCTTTACATTAACAGTTAAACAGCTATCCAGTAGTGCTTTCTTCAGCTTTTTTTTACATGACATGTTGTAGGGAAATTCCTTGAGAAACTAGCGACAGGCTTTAGAAAAGGATTTCTGATAAATTTGGGGACACGTTCCCACAGAGCCTGATAAATCCAAAGCAGAGCTGTGAGGTGAGCGTTCAGGACAGCAGATGTTTGACTCTCGTTTCCAACAGCTGAGTCTGCACACTGATTTTATTTTAAACACCACCATCTGGTTACGATAGACTCAGTCCATCTCTCCCTCTCCTCCTCCTGCTGCCCCCCCCTCTGTCTATCTGTCTACTCTAAATATTACCACCTGCTTACATGACAGCTAGACACACCATTTCTTTCTCTTCTCCTCTGTGTCTCTCTCCCTCTTTCTGTCTCAATGTTATATCCTGTTTTCTCTTTCCTGTTCTATCTTTTTGTTTTCTACTTGTCTCCCTTGTCTCTCCTTTCTGTCTTTGTTTCCATCACCACCACAGCTACTCCCTGCACCCCAGCTGCTCTCACACAGACAGATATGCACAACACATGCTCAGCTGACACTCTCTGCCAAGTGTAAGTGTGTGTGTGTGTGTGTGTGTGTGTGTGTGTGTGTGTGTGTGTGTGTGAGAGAGAGAGAGAGAGAGAGAGAGAGAGGGGAGAGGGGAGAGCAAGAGGAGCTATGTGGGTGTTGCTTTGCGCTGGAGTTGTCGAAACTGAGTTCATTTTAAAAGTTAGCTGCTTTATTTTAAAGTTTTTTGCGCACTTTTATTTTTTGGTGTACACACATGTGACTGTTTGTGTCAAGAACCCTTCGTACCATAGTGGACGTACGGTAAATCAAGCAACATGTGCACGATTGTTTTGTTTGAGTATTTGTGTTAGACATATGCTTGAGTGTGTTTTCTCTTATTGTTTTCATGGTTTATTTTACACTGTTTGTCTATGTGTATTGTTACAGAGACTGATGACTATGCAGAGATAGTTGATGAAGAGGACACATACACCATGCCCTCCAGTAAGTAACTTATTCCATCTCGTCTTTCTGCCTCATCTACCAACTAAAATATTTGTACTGAAGAATTTGGTTTCTGTTGCACTGGCACAAGAGAACTATACAGTTACTGTTTCACTGTTATTCTTCTGTCAAACGCTTACGCTCCCAAACAAACGTTAATTTCGTTCTGCTATCTACTAAAATGAGTGCGGTGTGAATCTTGTCCAAGAAACACACTCACATGAGGAGTAAGTGAGATTGCATTAAATTCACATTTGGTGAGGTAGCAGCTAATCAAAGTCAGGCTAGTTTCACTGTCTTATATAAACAGTGGAGACACTGGCTGGAGGTCACAGAGGCTACAACTCTATGCATGTGGTTCAGACATATTACATCTGTCAAATTCATTCACATGTTAATCAAAGCCCTGACTCTCTTGGTAAGTTTGACTCTAGCCTTGTTAGAAATGGTGGCTGTAGCCCTCTGTTCCAAAACTTTTTAAGTAGATGTTTTGGTCCAGTGCAGTTTACTCGTGTGTTTGATTACGGGGCCGACTTTGAAAATGGACTGTGTTCTTCTTTCTTCCCACAGTCTTTTTCTATCTTTCGCTGCCTTGCTATATTTGTCCAGCTTTATTTCTATGTCTCTTTGCCTTTTTTTTTTTTTTTTGTTCTCTAAGCAGACTTCCTCTAAGCAGACTTATGACATATTTTCCTGCTCTGTGACTGAGTTTGTTTGTGTGTTCATGTCATCCTGTCTGCTCCATGTAGCTGTATAACTGTAATGGCTCAAAAGCAAACCGAGTCTTTTAATAATTCTGTGGCAGCATCAGTTCAGTTTTTCAGTCATTAACTTATTTATTAACTAAACATTTGTGAAAGAATTGAACGGGTCACTTGTCTTTGTCTGTATACACTGTGTGTGTGTGTGTGTGTGTGTGTGTGTGTGTGTGTGTGTGTGTGTGTGTTTTCTGAGCTATTTTCAATCTTAAAGCAGCTGTCTGGCTCTCCCCCTCTCTTCATCTCTCTTTCTTCCTCTTTCTCCCATCGCCAACACAGTGAGCTATGGAGTAGTTGAAGGTAAAACTGCCTGTCTCTGTCTCCTTCTGTCATAGCAAAATGCCTTGATATTTTAAGTTTTTCTTTTGTGTTTTTCTGTGCCGGGTACTTATCTAAATTATGGGAAGAAATTTGCGTTATTATTCTGCCCCATGAAAAAACTTGCTGCAAGTTATTTTGTTCATTTAATCCAAAATATACCCATTGATTGACATGAGTAACTCAATCGGTGATGTGGCTTTTTTTAAATAGTTGGGAACCAGTATAGGAGGTTTTCTTTTACCCTTAGTACCTGGCAAGGAAAAATACAAAGACTCAAGGTATCTAATATCCAGTTTGTTGTTGACATGTGGTCGTTGGTGTTTTTGTAGACTGCAGTTTGTTCGGGTCTAGTGTTGGAATTGAAATGGAGAGCCAATCCATAAACAGTGCAAGATGTTATTTTATTAGTAGTTAAATCAGAATTGAAGACAAGCTAAACCTTTCCACGATATATTTGCATTGTGTACTGGCTTGGTTCTCATTTCACCATCTTGTTGGTTGTGACATTTTTATTTCTTTATTGTGATTTAGTATTGTGGTCATGTGTTTTTCTTTTTCTTGTTTTTCCTCTGTGGGTTCTTTTCCTTTGAAGCAGTCATTAATTCCCTGAAAGTGAATTGCAGTATGGATTAATTGCAGTAAATCTCCCTGTAAAGGAATGTGTTTGGGTTATGCTGTTGGCATTTGTGACTGTACTGTGTTTATCTGCTGGTTGAGTCAAGTAGCCTGACTTTGTTGAAGCCCAACAGAGAAGTAAACTTCTACAGGATAAGTTCATGATTCTCAGTGTCCAGCATAAACTTCTTGAACTCAGTTTTTAGTCCATTTTTACTGCGGTTGTTTGGCAACTGGGATTGATACACCTCTGTAGAAATGCTTCATGACCTTCTCAAAAAGGCAGAAATATTGATAACACATAAATGTCAAAATGAAGATGTCAAGTACTTGTTTGTGTTTTCCGTCTTTTAACTATGTCAGTACAGGCAGAAACAGAAATGATACTGGGACTCGAGAACATTCATTTTGCTCACACAGTGTCCACGACTGTTGGCTGCTGTTCCAGTGCACCTGCCAATATTTTTTCGATACATTCTGTGGATTGCGGCATTGCATTCTGGGTGAATAAAAAGACCAAAGAATTTTGCGATAACTTGTGAAAGAACCACAAACAGGATTAATAAGTGCATAAAATGCAGATAGCAGGTATAAACAAAGAAATAACACACTCACGTCTTGCACTTGCTAACCTTGCTTGTTGAGACCCCTAAAGTGGGGAGAAAAGAAATGGAGGTTAAAGGTTGTGACATTAAAAAGCAAGAAAAGAAGAAGGAAAAGTGTGATGCTGATTATCAGAAACAATATGACTCAGCGATGATTTTCATTACTAGGATTGTGGATGACAATGATGTACTTGTAGCATGGAGATAACAGCAAGCATAATATGCAGCAGCTACTAAACTACTTCTGAACTGTTCTGCAAACTTTTCTTCAAAGTATGTGCGGAACTAAAAAAAAAAAGAAAAACAAAACTGAGACAAACCATGAAGACCTTTCTGTCGGAGTGGGCCCACAATTATCCAGGGGTTTTAACATTTGTTATCACTAACTTGGAAAGACCATTTTCACATCTTAGATCAAGAGATTTTATTGTATGAGTGTGGTAATGGCCACAGAGTCACTAAAACAACATTCTCCTCACGTCTGTATAGGGATAGATAAACATTTTAATATTGAGAGACAGGGGAGGGGTTTGACTCACAGTAGGTTCTGCTTACATTAGTTGGACACAACATTACAACCTTGTTGGGATTGCCTAGACAGTGACTCACCTCTGACAACGTAGCAGCCCT
Source organism: Seriola dumerili (assembly GCF_002260705.1). Lineage (NCBI taxonomy): Eukaryota > Metazoa > Chordata > Actinopteri > Carangiformes > Carangidae > Seriola > Seriola dumerili. Next base: position 8,516,173 of record NW_019174365.1, on the reverse strand, counting down.
TGCTGCTTGTTTCTACCATTTACTTACCCCAGGACTGCTCCATTTAGGAAACCTAGAACGCTACTAATTGTCTTATTTGACAAATACCCTTTGGGGGCCCTGGACTTTTTCTTAGTGGACAACTGATGTTTTTGTTCCCATTTGGTACCCAAGGAATATACAGTAGGTGTCGGCACATATGTCTGGACATTATTAAAGCTGCTGCCAGTGTATTAATCTAAAGTCTTAATAAAAATACAATGCTGATTATTAATACTGTAGAAAAAACCTAGAATTACTCCTCGTTGTTTGTATGCCTCCCTCACAATTCTCCCCTTCCTGAGTTCACAGTTTTTGAATAATTGCAAGAAGTGTTTTTGCAGAACATCTATTTATGTCACAAGTTGAAGTGACCTTTGACCATTTTGAATATGAAAATATCATCACACATTATTATCTATTAGACATTTGTGTTAAATCATGTCATAATTAAAGATCATGAGTTATTGCGAGAAAATGGTTGTGAGGTCACAGTGACCTTGACCTTTGACCACTAAAATTTAATCAGTTCATCACTTGGTCCAAGTGAATGGTTTGTGCGAAGTTTGAACCAAATTTCCCTAAAGGTCTCTGTGCTGAGAATTCATACGTTCATTGAGAATTGGACTATCAGACAGTCACGGACAGATGACAGACCGAAAACACTTCAAGCCACAGACTGATTGCCGGCATGCAAACCCTAAGCCACAACAAGACTGACACGCAAATTAGCTGCTTCTGGATAATCATGTCCAACGCCGTACATCTCTGCAACACGCCACTCTAGCCTATCCTACTCTAACACAATTCATCTATCTTACTATAGTTCATCTATCTCAACACCTTAACCTTAGATGAAAACTTATACGCATGCCTACTCACTCAACGATGACCAGTAGCATTACTGCTATAGTCTCTATCACTGTAATGCAAATATAGTGAGCTGAAGTATTTGTTTTGCTCTTTAGGTATTTTGCCTTTATTAATTAGCGGTCTTCAAGGTCTCTCCCGGTTGTAATGGCCACCGCTCGTGCCTTTTAACTTGGTGTACCAGCTGAATGGATATATCTTATCTCGGGATATGTTAATTTTTCTTTATGACACAGAAGAGTGTGCTTCAACTCCGTGAACGATATATACAGTTCCTCTTATTGGGCAGTTACGTATTTCCTATAGCAAACCTAGAGTCACTATGACCCTTTCAGAGTGAACCCTGGATCAAACCGCGAAAAGATGCGTAAATATAAGTCCTTAGCAGCCCTAAACCAGAGTAATCCTTCTTCTATGGTATCAATGATTTACACACCTCTCTCCTCTGCAACGAAGGTGTGGATGTGTTTAATAGGTATACCGCCAATGTGGACTTAGTAGATTAAACGCTTATTGCCTTTTGTATAGGTAAGTTAGTACCGGAGAGTCTTTCTTTCACATCCCACACGTAATCAAATGTGATTTTTGTCTATTGAAAGAATATAATCTTTATTTGTATACGCTACTTAGCAGCAACTATGTAGGCCATTGATGTATGCTGCATGGAACCAATGGTTAGCTTGGATCACTTCCTCTCAGAAGATTTTATGTGAATATTGTGCAGGATGTTAACTTGTAAACTGCTCATTTGTCTCGTTTGTCCCTTTAGTTTTATCCAGACTTACTAAATTGCGTGGCTTCCTGTTGTGTTAAGACATTCATTCCATCGAATGGCATCCACAGTTTACCATCTACACTTACGGTCTATATAAGTGTGAAAGATAGAGATGGATCTTAACTGAACCGCGGCGATTGTCGCTAACCATGCGTGAGAAGTACAACAATGATCTTTATTAAGCAGTGACATTTGCAGGATATCGCCATGCAAGCCGATCATTCTGTAACACACACAAATGTTGGCTAGGTATACCACTAGGCATCTCACCAGAGAAACTCTTCCTGCATTTATCTCTCTCTCTCATGACTGCTCCATAAGCGTCTCTCTGCCAGGCTCGGTGGCCCTGCCAGAGCGATATTATACTCTCTTTCTCTCTACGTTGGCTCATGCTTCTCATCACTATTCCCTAGTCTCCCTGCTTCTCCTCGCATACTCGTACGTGTTCAACCTTCTGGGCTGCTGAATCAGCCTCCACATACTTCTTTCCTGCTGCTATGGCTCTAGCGTCCTACATCCCTCTGCGCTCCAGGAATGCATATCTCTCCGAGGCTGAGATGTGGAGAACGTTTACATTCTTGGCGTGCTGGGATGTGATACGAATGCTATACTCTTATATCATAAATAATTTTTGTCTATGATTCCACACAACCCAACGCATGTTCCAACCTCTCTCGAGGTGTCAGCTCAAGGTCTTGACAGAGCGAGAATAGTATAGCACTCAGCTTACCTGTGTGTGCGAGCTGTGATGTATTGGTGTGTGATTCTACTATTGGAATTGTTATGCCAATTCCAACTTGATTTATAGACCGAATGAAGTGGCTCAAAATATAAACATGATATGTGATAACAATGTCGCATTCCCTCCCCTCTGTTTAAGTCAGACTCTCTATTTAGTTCTTATTGTAATCCATGCTATATCTTTATGATTTGTAATTTTATGTGATATTTCTCATTTAATCATTATACATAGTGATCTATAAAGATATTACGCGTGTTTGTGTTGTATGGTCTTTTATATGACAACGCCAATACATAATGGATCTCACTATCATCTAATCATTCAAATCGATGCTGCTCCTCATTCGTTTATCATAGACTGAGGCCTAGGCATACAGACAATAGAAATATAAAATCTCTTCTATGGCGACGAGTGAGCAAATATTATAGACCCGGACAGTGTGCTTCTGATGCTTGTGTAAAATTAGAGAGTAGCAATAAGAGATGTAGTCTTTTAGTGTCGATAAAATATTAAGTCTAGCTCCAGTTATGAGTTGAGCTGATGGTCAATGTGTTATAAGGGTCAGAAAGTCATGTATGAGAGTAGCATGCGCGGTGGATCTATGTGTCATTGTCGAGATAGATTGAATAATATTATCAAAAAGCAATAAGCAGACAGACATCCCAGATAAATTTGGATAAGGTGAAGAGTCATGGCCTGTGGATAGTTGATAAGCGCACGGAAAGATAGGAGGAAGATAGCGAAGAAAGGACTAACATATGCAAAAAATTTGGGATAAGTATTCACTACATATATAAGAGGACAATAACATGTTACTCTATTAACAAGGAGAGAACTGTCTCCGCAAACCTTTACAAGCTCTAGGTGATGAGGTGAGATACCAGATCACAACACTACAGTCTCACCGCCTTATCGCTGCCATTACCGTCTGACAGATGTTTATGTCATGGGACAGCCGGCTACGTCACGTCTACGCACACACTGACAGACCAGCACACTGTACGAAATCACGAGGCATGAGTGATGAGAGCGAAGGGAGAGACTCAAGAGAGGCACGGCCGAGCGAGATGCTGAAGCGATGCGAGCGACAGACAGCATTGCATTGCTGAGCGCGCACTTCTGTATCACACATGCCAAGACAAACACCTGCGTGGGTCTGAGCTTAGTTCAGAAAGAAGAGCTCTGGTTGGGGAGTTGTCGGAGAGCGTGTGGAGTGCGAGAGTATGCCTAGCGGCTGAATTGGAATGAGGTTCTAAGGAGCACTCTATTTGCAACTCGGAGTGCGACACACCACTCTTACCCACATCTTTCCACAATGACCCCGCTCCCAACACACACAACTCGAACAGCAAGTGAATCCTCGAGACACACCCACCGTACTTATCAACTAACCCATCTTGCTCCATCACACATGACACATGCATAAAGAGCTACACAGAGTCTAGAAAACCAGTCTATATACATATCTTCTAGTGAGAGCTGGGCTCCCTGTCTGGGCTACACTAAGCTGACGGGCTGAATACAGAACTTGCCAGCCAGCTACCTAGGCCTTCACTCTCTGCGTGGTACATGTGCAGTCTGTGTTAACATGAAACTGTAAATAGTATTAATCGAGAACTCTCATCGAGAAACTCACAGCGGAGATAAGATTTTGAACTTGGTGCGTGAACACAATGGTTTTGCTGAGCTTCAACGTATGTTTACAGCGAAATCTATATACTGAGCATCGCAAAAATCTACACTACGAAACTAACCCCACCACGACTAGATACTAAACTCTTATTCCATTGTAAATGTGTTAATAGCAGTAAGGATGAGAGTAAATAAAGAGCCTCAAAATACACTGAACGAATTACTAGAGAATTTACTTGAGACACGAGCGTCCTGAGATAAAACCTATAGTTTGAATATATACGTGAAGCTATCTGGATGTAGTCGAGAGCCATTACAAATGCAATGTGCTACACTGTTGCGATCCAATTATATATTATAGCCAAGTACCGAGAGAAATAAAATGGACCCTACATCGCAGAAAGCCATCTCATTATTGGCATTATATCTGTGGATAATTAAATGCGCTAGGCTCTACATGCAAGAGCAAGATTCCTAACAATTGACCCTTGTGAAAGAATCTATCTATAACAGCCTAGCAACATAGCTACATTGGCCACACCTTCAGCCAACCATGCTATCGTCTTTACATACTCTAACGTGTACATTCTTAGTAGAAACACATATTTGTCACAGCATTGTCTAGAAATGACACCACTGCTGAGTACAATCATGATATCTTCTAGAAAAGTCCAGATATACTAGGTTTGGCTTCTCATTTTCCACTCTGCATGGTGAATATCACATAAAGTGCACTCTGGAGGGCTAATTCCACGGACTAATGCTCATACGCAGAGTTGAGTTATATACAATATAGATTAAATCATGCACTGTATATCTTATGTATTCTGAAGCTATGTTGTGTTTGATAATAAAAGGGGAGCGTGTATAATAAATTAACCCTCTCGTATGCTTCTAGTCGATCTCCTTATTATCTGACCTTATATGTAGAGGTAGCAATATAATAGTATATATATACATTATCAGCACAGCAGCAAACAGTAGGATAATCTTTATCGTGGCGGCTCGAGAGGACGCGAATAAATAGTAAAGACAGTATGGGTGCAGGTTCAGTCGTGGTAGCCCTTGTCAGAGCAGACTGTTCATCTTACAGAGGAGAACGCTGAGTCCCTTGGGCTAGTGATTGTGAGGTGGAGTATATGAGCATTCCGGAGCTGCCTCTCACCGCCGCGGGCCTTGCGGTGTCTGACTATCGATAAGATCGACACGAACGCATTGGGACAACCACTACTCTCATTAATGGATACGCCTCGTCAACAACATATAATTTCTTTTAATGATGAAAACGATACAACGTTATCTTTGTGAGCAAGGTCCATTTGGTGTAGGGCGGTTAACTTATCTTAGCTTGTCTTTAGCTTAGCTTAGCATAAAGACTGGGAGCGGGGGGAAACAGCTAGCCTGGCTCTGTCTAAAGATTAAACAAAACAAGATTAAAAATGTTTAGTTTTTAGAGAGAAAGCTTAAGAGACACTAGGCAGGCAATTGTTTTTACCTTTAGACAGAAGCAGGCTGGTTGTTTCCCCCTGTATTCCAGTGTTTATGCTAAGCTAAGTTAAACTGCCTCCTGGATGTAGCTTCATATTTACCACACAGATATGAGAGTGGTACGAAGTCCTAATCTAACCCTCTGCAAGAGGGGGAAAAAAGCATAATTTATCAAAGTGTTAAACTATCTTTAAGCGTTGATATAATAGTCAGCACTTATTCAGTCTCATGTGCATTGGCAAAATATCAGTGTTTTCATTCAGCCTCCTTTACATTAACAGTATAAACAAGCTATACCAGTAGTGCTTTCTTCAGCTTTTTTACATGTGACATGTTGTAGGGAAAAATCCTTGAGAAACTAGCGACAGGCTTTAGAAAAGGATTTCTGATAAAATTTGGGGACACGTTCCCACAGAGCCTGATAAATCCAAAGAGAGCTGGATGCGTGAGCGTTCAGGACAGCAGATGTTTGACTCTCGTTTCCAACAGCTGAGTCTGCACACTTGATTTTATTTTAAACACCACCATCTGGTTACGATAGACTCAGTCAATCTCTCCCTCTCCTCCTCCTTGCTGTCCCCCCCCTCTGTCTATCTGTCTACTCTAAATATTACCACCTGCATTACATGATCAGCTAGACACACCATTTCTTTCTCTTCTCCTCTGTGTCTCTCTCCCTCGTTTTCTGTCTCAATGTTATATCCTGTTTTCCTCTTCCTGTTCTATCTTTTTGTTTTCTACTTGTCTCCTTGTCTCTCCTTTCTGTCTTTGTTTCCATCACCACCACAGCTACTCCCTGCACCCCAGCTGCCTCACACAGACAGATATGCACAACACATGCTCAGCTGACACTCTCTGCCAAGTGTGTTAAGTGTGTGTGTGTGTGTTGTGTGTGTGTGTGTGTGTGTGTGGTGTGTGTGTGTGTGTGTGTGTGTGAGAGAGAGAGACGAGAGAGAAGAGAGAGAGAAAGAGGGGAGAGGGGAGAGCAAGAGGAGCTATGTGGGTGTTGCTTTGCGCTGGAGTTGTCGAAACTGAGTTCATTTTAAAAGTTAGCTGCTTTATTTTAAAGTTTTTTGCGCACTTTTATTTTTTGGGTGTACACACATTGACTGTTTGTGGTCAAGAACCCTTCGACCATAGTGGACGTACGGTAATCAAGCAACATGTGCACGATTGATTTTTGTTTGAGTATTTTGTGTTAGACATATGCTTGAGTGTGTTTTCTCTATTGTTTTCAATGGTTTATTTTACACTGTTTGTTATGTGTATTGTTACAGAGACTGATGACTATGCAGAGATAGTTGATGAAGAGGACACATACACCATTGCCCTCCAGTAAAGTAACTTTATTCCATCTCGTCTTTCTGCCTCATCTACCAACGTAAAATATTTGTACTGAAGAATTTGGTTTCTGTTGCACTGGCACAAGAGAACTATACAGTACTGTTTCATGTTATTCTTCTGTCAAACGCTTACGCTCCCAAACAAACGTTAATTTCGTTCTGCTAATCTACTAAAATGAGTGCGGTGTGAATCTTGTCCAAGAAACACACTCACATGAGAGTAAGTGAGATTGCATGTAAATTCACATTTGTTGAGGTTAGCAGCTAATCAAAGTCAGGCTAGTTTCACTGTCTTATATAAACAGTGGAGACACTGGCTGGAGAGGTCACAGAGGCATACAACTCTATGCATGTGGTTCAGACATATTACATCTGCTCAAATCATTCACATGTTAATCAAAAGCCTGACTCTCTTGGTAAGTTTGACTCTAGCCTTGTTAGATGGTGCTTAGCCCTCTGGTTCCAAACTTTTTAAGTAGATGTTTTTGGTCCAGTGCAGTTTAACTCGTGTGGTTTGATTACGGGGCCGACTTTGAAATGGACTGTGTTCTTCTTTCTTCCCACAGTCTTTTTCTATCTTTCGCTGCCTTGCTATATTTGTCCAGCTTATTTCTATGTCTTCTTTGCCTTTTTTTTTTTTTTTTTGTTCCTAAGCAGACTTCCTCTAAGCAGACTTATGACATATTTTCCTGCTCTCGTGACTGAGTTTGTTTGTGGTTCATGTCATCCCGTCTGCTCCATGTAGCTGTATAACTGTAATGGCTCAAAAGCAAACCGAGTCTTTAATAATTCTGTGGCAGCCATTCAGTTAGCTTCAGTCATTAACTTATTTATTAACTAAACATTTGTGAAAGAATTGAACGGGTCACTTGTCTTTGTCTGTATACACTTGTGTGTGTGTGTGTGTGTGTGTGTGTGTGTGTGTGTGTGTGTGTGTGTGTGTGTTTTCTGAGCTATTTTTCAATCTTAAAGCAGCTGTCTGGCTCTCCCCTCTCTTCATCTCTCTTTCTTCCTCTTTCTCCCATCGCCAACACAGTGAGCTATGAGTAGTTGAAGGTAAAACTGCGCTGTCTCTGTCTCCTTCTGTCATAGCAAAATGCCTTGATATTTTAAGTTTTTCTTTTGTGTTTTTCTGTGCCGGGTACTTATCTAAATTATGGGAAGAAATTTGCGTTATTATTCTGCCCCATGAAAAACTTGCTGCAAGTTATTTTGTTCATTTAATCCAAAATACTACCCATTGATTGACATGAGTAACTCAATCGGTGATGTGGCTTTTTTAAATAGTTGGGAACCAGTATAGGAGGTTTTCTTTTACCCTTAGTACCTGGCAAGGAAAAAATACAAAGACTCAAGGTATCTAATATCCAGTTTGTTGTTGACATGTGGTCGTTGATGTTTTTGTAGACTGCAGTTTGTTCGGGTCTAGTGTTGGAATTGAAATGGAGAGCCAATCCATAAACAGTGCAAGATGTTATTTTATTAGTAGTTAAATCAGAATTGAAGACAAGCTAAACCTTTCCACGATATATTTGCATTGTGTACTGGCTTGGTTCTCATTTCACCATCTTGTTGTTGTGACATTTTTTATTTCTTTATTGTGATTTAGTATTGTGGTCATGTGTTTTTCTTTTCTTGTTTTTCCTCTGTGGGTTCTTTTCCTTTGAAGCAGTCATTAATTCCCTGAAAGTGAATTGCAGTATGGATTAATTGCAGTAAATCTCCCTGTAAGGAATGTGTTTGGGTTATGCTGTTGGCATTTGTGACTGTACTGTGTTTTATCTGCTGGTTGAGTCAAGTAGCCTGACTTTGTTGAAGCCCAACAGAGAAGTAAACTTCTACAGGATAAGTTCATGATTCTCAGTGTCCAGCATAAACTTCTTGAACTCAGTTTTAGTCCATTTTTACTCGGTTTGTTTGGCAACTGGGATTGATACACCTCTGTAGAAATGCTTCATGACCTTCTCAAAAAGGCAGAAAATATTGATAACACATAAATG
>NW_019174365.1:8339631-8507280 GCF_002260705.1 Seriola dumerili | reverse complement strand
AGGACTTGTGTGCATGTGAGCGCAGAGTGTTATGAACCTTACATTTGCTTGTAAAATTGGTTTACCTAAGTTGGTATGTTTGCAGTTTTGTGTTGCAGTGTGCATGTCAAGTCAGGGTTTGTGATGTTAGAGGTCGTTGGGAAGGGAATTTACTCAAACCTGGGTCAAAAATGATGTGCATTATATTATGAAGGGTTTATTTTAGTCAAACCCTATTGCAGTGGATGGGGTTTTACCAAAAAGGACAATAATTTGACTTCTAGAAATTTTAAAAATATCTTAACAGTATCTTAATACTTTTACTTATTTGTGGTTATTAACAAAGATGTCAAAGCATGTGGATGTCAGTTGCGACTGTTGATTTATATTCTTTTGGAATGAATACAGAAAAATACTGCAAAGCAAAGACCAAATTGATCACACTTTAGATCCAATGTATGAGTTTGTATAAGTCTGTTGAAGAGGGCTTCTTCTCTGCTTTACAAATGGGCTATTGATGTTTACATGTGCAGAGAGCGCTCCAGACTTTTACCTCAATTAATGATCTTATTCAGAAGTACTTGTTTGTGTTTTCCGTCTTTTAATATGTCAGTACAGGCAGAAACAGAAATGATACTGGGACTCTGGTGTGCATGTGAGCGCAGAGTGTTTATGAACCTTACATTTGCTTGTAAAATTGGTTTACCTTAAGTTGGTATGTTTGCAGTTTTGTGTTGCAGTGTGCATGTCAAGTCAAGGTTTGTGATGTTAGAGGTCGTTGGGGAAGGGAATTTACTCAAACCTGGGTCAAAAATGATGTGCATTTATTATGAAGGGTTTATTTTAGTCAAACCCTATTGCCAGTGGATGGGGTTTACCAAAAAGGACAATAATTTGACTTCTAGAAATTTTAAAATATCTTAACAGTATCTTAATACTTTTACTTATTTGTGTGTTATTAAAAATAATTATATCATACCATACAAATTGTCTTGTCCTGGTAAGCCCTGTCTCTGTGGTCTACAAGAGAAGCATGTCAAATGTGATGGGTCCTTTCAGTGTTTCCGGTGTATGAAGAACAGCAGGTGAATGGACCTTTCTCACTCTCTCCACTTCTTTTCTTTTGTGCTCCTCTCTCTCAGCGCGGGACTATGAGATCCAGAGGGACAGGATAGAGTTAGGTCGCTGCATTGGAGAGGGTCAGTTTGGAGATGTACACCAAGGAGTCTATAACAGTCCGGTATGTAGAAGTGCGCACACAAACACTCAAGCTCAGGCTCAGGCGCACTTTTTGTATATGCACACCAATAATTAACGAGACAGTTTTCCTATCTGAGAGTCACTTTATTACCCAGATAAAACAAACCATTGAAATGAAAAATTATATATATTCTCAAGAGTGCACCTTTACTACAAGTCCAAATATCAGATTATCTACTGTTTATGATGATACTGTATATACACCTTCACCATTAGGGCAGAGAAATTTACTATTATTGTTTATCGACTCTCAGTGATTAATGTTTCCAAGCAAATTGTAAGCAAAAACGAGCAAAATAAGTGAAGTGCTTTTTTCTTTCTTTACACATGTGACAACTTGCATTAAACATTAATTTATTGTGAATATTCTATGTGATTTTGCATATTTGTTTTTGTTTTGATATATACTGTATATATGTATATAGTGTATCCTTATTGGTATCATGCTACTGATTTTCACTACATCTCCCACTCCTATACAATATCACTGCTTATCTGCTAATTTGTGTATTGTGTGTTGTGCAGGACAAACCAGGTCTACCTGTCGCCATTAAGACCTGTAAGAACTGTACCTCAGACAGTGTCAGAGAAAAGTTCCTACAAGAAGCATGTAAGACCACACACACCACACACCTGACACATTATAAAACTATCACTCATTTCATACTTAGTGATAGATATTTTATTTATCCCCAAGGATATGAATTATGTGTGAATGTGTGTGTGTGTTTCCCCTGCAGTGACTATGCGTCAGTTTGACCACCCTCACATTGTCAAGCTGATCGGAGTGATCACAGAGAACCCGGTGTGGATCATCATGGAGCTCTGTACTCTCGGAGAGGTACGCACGAGGCTCTTTGTGTGTAAGAGAGTGTGTTTCACTTCTTGTCGTTATACAAAGGAAGCTGTTCAGTGTTAGAAAAGAAATCCACTCTTGACTCTGACAGACCATTGTCAGTGTGTGGGGACGTGCATTATTATCTATATTCTACAAAACTGTGTCTCTCAATATGACGTCATGGTGTTTCTCTCTCTGTCTACAGTTGCGCTCGTTCCTTCAGGTGAGGAAGTACAGTCTGGACCTGGCCACTCTGATTCTCTTCGCCTACCAGCTCAGCACGGCGCTGGCCTATCTGGAGAGCAAACGCTTTGTACACAGGTAAACTTAAACGCACGAGCATTCACGCTCATACGCCCACACACACACTCTCACGCACACAAAAAGATTAAGAAAAAGATTAGACAGACCCTGATTGAGAAATAACTGTGGGCTCAGATTATGTGTTTGCATGTACTGATTTCATAGTTGATCATGTAAAGGTTTTTACTAATCCACCAGGGCAGTCTCAAGGGTTTCTGCTGAAAGAAAACATGAGCAGAACAATATCATTTTGCTTTGGTATGACAGCATGCCCTTGTTCACTCATTCAGTATTTGCTGTAAAATACACACTCGATAGTTTACTCTATGTTGAGCATATTTCAGACTCTCATCAGTCATCATATATGCTGCATGAATTTTACATCTTGAATTCACTCTGATAAAGTGACGTGAAGGACATGTATTTGTACTTCGTAGCAGGTCTTTCAGACACAGATGTGGTGATTCACAGTGCATCTCATGTTCTTTCGATGGATATTAAGCATCAAATAAATGACAAATAACATCAACGTTTCGGAGCGTAACCACAGCCATTTGTGTTTTTATAGGGACATCGCAGCCCGTAATGTGTTGGTCTCTTCAGTCGACTGTGTGATGCTCGGAGACTTTGGTCTGTCACGATACATGGAGGACAGCTCTTACTACAAAGGTAATGAAACGCCTGCACACTAAAACGCGCGCACACAAGCAGTACACAGCTTTGTTCTGAGACAGAACATGGATTCATTATTTATTTTAAATGTGTTTTTTATTGTTTCTAATGTCCTAACCTTCCACACTGTTATCAGCTAAATCTACCACCTTGTTTATATCGTGCTGTTGGTTTATAGACGGCAGCAGTGCTGACTTGAGACCAGCCTGTATTTCTAGTTGTGTGCTGTTGCTAGTGTTTTGTAGTTGCTTGTTCTTTACCACCATCTACCGGTGACATCGGGCTACTACAGTTTATCTTGACAGGAGTCACCAATTTGGCATTTTTCATTTAACAGTTCCTTCTTCTCATCTTATGTGCAAAAATAACCATTACCCAATTAAGTTACAGATTTATTGTGGTTATATAACTTACTCTAGACTCTATAGATACTCTTGAATCTGCAGGTAATCATCTGTATCTGGCTTTGTTTCAGCTTCTAAAGGTAAACTTCCCATCAAGTGGATGGCACCAGAATCTATCAACTTCAGAAGATTCACCTCTGCCAGTGATGTCTGGATGTTTGGTAAGATATTACATTTTTGTGTTGTGTTAGTTTCTGTCACTGAAAAAAATGTTTTTACAGTCCATCATCTGAGAATCAGTCCTTTACTACACTGTTTCTTCCACAGCTGCTAATATCTTTTTGTAGGATGCTTCAAGAGTGTTTTTGCCTGACACTGATCACTTTCTGCCTAAAACAAACCTGCCTGCTTGTTTCTGTGTCTCTGTAGGTGTGTGCATGTGGGAGATCCTGATGTACGGCATCAAGCCCTTCCAGGGGGTGAAGAACAATGACGTGATTGGTAGGATAGAGAACGGGGAGCGGCTGGCTATGCCTCCTCAGTGCCCGCCCACCCTCTACAGTTTGATGACCAAATGTTGGTCGTATGACCCCAGCAAGAGGCCGCGATTCACCGAACTCAAAACACAGCTCAGGTAATGACACGTTTTTGGTTTTTGTGTGTGTGTACACATGTGGAAACAGGTGCTAATGTGAATTTATTTACGTGCTGAGTATGAATTGTGTGTAGTACTGTAAATTCGCTTACTTGCATATCACATTTTGCTTTTTAGATATTTTCATTTTTAGAACACAGAAACCATGTTTAAAGGTGAAATCAAATGTGATCAGGGCAGTTTATGATGTAACCGATTCCACCGAACATGAAGAAATAATGGGATCAGCCATGACGGTAGAAACACACAAGGAAATTGCATTTGTAAATTATTTAATTAATCAATTAAGCTGTGATTTTGAATATTTTAACAGACATATATATTTTGTATTGAGTTACTTCTGATTAATGTCCTTGCAGACAGAATCTAATGGTAATACTATGGCCTTATTACTATTTTACTGAAAATCGTGAAATCATATGAACATACACCTATTAGGATGAAGAAGTAGATGATTTATTAAGATGAGTCCTGTCTTTTAATTGTGAGTCCAATGCAAATATTAAATCTGAGCACTTTTGTTGTGTATAATTTATAATTTGTGTAGCACCATACTGGAGGAAGAAAAGCTTCAGCAAGAGGAAAGACTTCGAATGGAGATGAGGAGACAAGTCACTGTGTCCTGGGACTCTGGAGGGTCTGATGAAGCACCACCTAAAGTAAGACTCAGAGACTTTCTTAAAGACCTGCATTGCTCACTGTTGTTTTCTCATTTTCATAATTATTATTTTTTTGTGTTTGGGTAGTAAACAAAAATAAACCATTATCTTTGTGTCTGTAGCCCAGTAGACCAGGTTACCCCAGTCCTCGCTCCAGTGAGGGCTTCTTCTCCAGCCCCCAACACAACCACTTTCCGGTAAGAATTTAAGATGGAAGATTTTAGGACTCTACAAGAGCTTACAGGAACATTTCAGAACAAACACACTGATACTCTTTTAGGAAAGATCAACAGTATTAAGCACAGAAACAAACAAGATGAGGGAAGTCAGTGTATCCTCTAATGATAAACATCACTTGATAATTGATAATATTTAGTTTATTTCCTATTCAGGTCATTTTACACTGTTATTTATGGCAAAAGAAATGTTTGAATAGAAAAAGGAGTTGAATAGAATAAGGTTTTTGTTAAGTGAAAATGTACATACTGTTACACAGAATCTGCCATTTCCACTTCATTTGGTGCAAAGATAAATGATCATGTTGAGGCAAAGAGAATGTGTCCTGGTAAAGCCTGGGCAGTGTGGCAATCTTCGTTAACAAAATCTAACCCTGACTAAACTCCTTAAATCCAGCGAAAAAGATTAGGTCTGGAAAAAGTGCAGGAAAAGTAATAAATCAAGAAAAAAATAAGAAAAAAAGAAACATGTATTAATCACAAATCTTAAAAAACAACTCATAAATTTCTATCCTACATTACTGGAAAAATATCTTGTCAGGTTCTATAAATCATCCTTTTAACTATCAAACTGATCTTGGTCTGTGAAATTTCCAGGTTGAACACTGTCATTACAACAAAGGCCAACCCAGTAAAAACTCTGTATTGCATGTGAGTAACATCAGGACAGACTGTGTTGGAAGACAGGAAGCGTGTGCTGCACGTGTCAAAGTCAGTAAGAGAAATGTGAAAGGAGAGAAAATGAGAGAGACTTTCAGGGCAGTTCTTCCTCTCCTCATAAACTGAGCAGACAGCAGGCATTTCCTGTAGTGCTAAAAGCCACTCACATACATAGACGCACACACATGCACACACAAATAAATCAAAGCTGTTCTTCAGCTTTTATGGCAATAAGCTGCTCTCTCTCTCTCTCTCTCTCTCTCTCTCTCTCTCTCTCTCTCACCTGACCTTATATGGAGAGCATCAATTTAACTCATACCACAAGTCGGATTAACATATATTATGGTAACAGGTATTACACATTAGACTTCACCTGAAGTGCTCACAGTTTTTAGTCATCCAAACAGGGAAAGCACAGGAATTTGATGTAAGGGAATTTTTCACAGCTGTAACATTAATCTCTGCAGGGGAGGTGTTCCAAACCAAACAAGTAGAGTAACATGCAGGAAAGAATAACGTTTACACTTTGTTACTGTCACTTTATTACTTCATCACTACATTCAAGTGCTCTTGTTTTCTTCAAGTTACTATACTTGTTTGCTACGTAATGCTTTATATGTACGTCACACATTTTCTCTTTTTATTGCATTCAGTTTTCCAGCTTTTTTTTTCTGTTAATACATCTCCAACAATGTTTTTGAGATGAAAAACAACATAAACAAACCATACAAAAGCAAAAACATTACAAATTGAATTGTGTTATATTTGTTATGCACATTATTAAAGCCATATTAAGGTAAGCAGGGGGAATCATGGATTGATCAGTTTATAAGATCATTGCATCTTTCTGTCTTAGTCTTGGTCTTTGTAGAAGTATCAAGAACAAACATGCATGTAAAAGGGAAGGAACATTGCACTATTTGTTCATTACATAATTAATTACTGTTCTCTCTTACTGTCTGTCCCTCTCTTCCTCTCTCTGTCTGTCCACCTCCAGCCATCGGCCCACGGTGGTGTAGGAGGAGTAGGAGGCAGCTACCCTCCTACCGATACCTGGAATCAGCACAGACCTGAACACTCTGCACTGTGGAGCCCGAACATGGAGGTACACACACACATACATGTGACAGAGAAAACACACTGTGACACTGTCACTCCTCAGTCACTGGAACCATGTTGTAGAACATGTGCCGCAACGTGTTAACCCTAACATTGAAGCTCCATGATGCATTACTGCAACTCTAAATCACACACAGAAGAAACAGAGCAACTAAAATAACTAATAAAGGACAAGTTGTTGTCTGGCACCTGAATGTAAATCAAAGATGACTGAAAACATTGAACATTTTGTATTCAGCTGGCAGGTGAACTAACACAAACTAGCTCTCAAATTTAATAAACAGTAATGTAATTTACTTTTCATTTTGATTGAATGTAATAGGTTTGTTTATAGTAGTGAGGTGCTGGCACCACAGAGTGTTCTGTGCAGGGGGATAGAGAAACAGCAGTCAGGAAAATGTCTGAATTTTTTATTAGCCTGTGTCTTTAAGATCACGCTCTTTCATCATGGCTCTTTTTCATTAATCATTCATCAGCAAATAAAGATGATTAAACATGTTGCTGAGCTGCACCTGTGAATCCAGTTTCTACTTTTTGACAAAATGTGAAAAAAATTGACTTTATAATGTATCATGTGGTATGACTAAAGAAAGTAAACTAAGCAAAACAACAAGAATGCATATTTAAGCAGCCATGTTTTCTGCAGGATGGTGGATGTGTTGGTCAGGCTATGATGGAGGAGAGGCTGATGATGCAGCAGCAACAGATGGAGGATGACCAGCGGTGGCTGGAGCAGGAGGAGAGCTTCATGGTAACACACCCATACCTTTAAAAAATTGACCCTTTAATGGAATTTCTGATATATTTCAATGTGGGTCTTATTCAAATAATTGTGGCCAGTCTGACTATGGGTCTCGCAAACTTTGCACTTGTCACCTCCATTGTCAATTTGATGGATGACTAGCTGCCTATTCATCAGCACATATTGGTTTGTTTACATGTGTGGGGCTGTTGGAGGCTGCTCACGTAGTATGTGTGCTAAAGAGGCAGGAGCTAAAGAGAGAAGATGTGTTTACGTTATTGTCTTCCTAGGAGTTATAAGAAATTGTGAAAAAAGGTGAATAGCTGATTATTGAATGGTCTGTCATCCAACTTCAGTTTTCTGTTTTCGGTAAGATTAGAGCCGATGGGTCATTTGGGGCAAGTGGGGCACAGTGTCACCTGCTGGCAGCAGAAAAAAGTGTGGTTTTAGCAGCACTGAGAAACTTAGAAAGTAATATAATTCTATAAACATCATCTGAATATCATTATTCTACAGTTTAAGGTCAGCGGCAGATCTAAAGTTCTAAAATTGACTAAAGAGGTAGCGAAGTGGGGATAGCCCTGCTCTCAATGTCAAGTGCGCTGTGTGTGGAAAAACAACAGTACACATGCCCCAAGATCTTTGGCAATGAAAGGAGGTGGAATACATTTGATGCCAAGTGGGGCTCACTGCCTGTGGTACTGTTGTCGTCATTTGCTGATAGTTTGCAGAAGTTAGTATTTTCTTTTTCTGAAGAGAGCAGCTGCAGTCACCGTGGACATACTGGACACGATGCTACATAAAAAGCGAACCTGAAAAGAGTAAAAATCTTCTGAAAAATAGATATCATAAAACATCTGGAAGAAAATCACATGTATTAGTTATAGATACCTCTGAATGTTGTAAAAATGCCATAAAGCGTAGATGTCATGACTGACAGTATGAATCAACAAAAACAATAAATATTTAACTGTAGACATGAAAAGTTGGTTTGGACTGAACGTTTTCCACTTGGTAAAGCATCTCTTTGTGTATCATTGTTGCCAGATGAGCTAAAGAATATCTTTTTCAGGTTTTTGAACTGGCTCAGTGTTGCTTGATTTATCTCATCAGGCACTGAAATATCCCCAAAAGGAGCCAAATCACTGGCTGTTTTTCCTCTCTCTTCAGGTCAAGTTGCTCTTCCTCTTGCCTTGATAGAGCATTTTCATTTTTGAGCCAGGAGTAGGAGAGCTGACAGATTAAAAGAGGGAAAAATACAGATGAGTGACGAGTGTTGGGGAGCAATGTCCCCTCTCTTTATCTATCACCCTTTTTACTAGTACATCTGGTACCAATCGGTTTGCCATGTTTAAAAGGCACATTTAGTGCTTTACAGGACAGACCTGGCATTGAATGGCTAATATCTTCCGTGTTATTTGATAAACCCAGGGCACAGCTTTTTACTTGTGTGTTTTCTTGATGCACCCGTTCTTCTCTGCACCTACCTTCACAAACTCATGGTAAGACTCATTTATTTCAGCTAGGACTCAAAATGGCACACATTGCTCAGTGGCAAATCACCAGCATCTTCGGGATCACTATTATGTTGCTGACCCTGACCTTTGACCCCTGCCCAAATGGACAGTGAGAGGAAACTTTCCCCACAGGAACTGATGAAATATCACATCATTAGAAAGACTTATTATTAATCACAGTCCTTATTCTTGATACATCGAAGAGGGACTAATGACAACCACTGCTCAGGGATTTCTTTCCATTCCCCTTGATGCTCCACCATTTTAACACCACAAGTCCTTTCATGCAAACAAGAAAGTTAGTGTGGTGAATTCAAGTCTCTGCTAATCGTGGTCTAATCTGATAATGTTACGGTTCTAGTCGCTGAAAATGGAGCCATAGACTAAACTATCACCACCAATCAGATATGACACTCAGCTGATTTAACCACAAAGACAAATTGTGAGCGGGTTATTTTATGAGGCAGTGAGGTTTATGAATGTAGCTGTAGATTGTAGCTCACTGTTTCCAGTCAAGGAATTTGTGTGTCAGTCAGTGTGCAGACAATATTACAAAGAACATCTTCATACATTTGTATTGGTATGGAGTATTTTGGCATGCATGGCCTAGAGTTTTTGGTTTTAAAAAGGCTCCTCGACTCCTTGTCCCTGCCAGGAACCCTTGAGTAACACGTAAAGTTTTGTATGAACAGCTGTGAAACCCTCAGATGGGTAATGGCATTGAAAATGTTTTAAATAACACAGGTTTTATATTGAAAGAATCCCAAATGTTGAACTCACCAAGTTTTTTTTTGGACACAAGAGTCAAGTTCAGGGCTCGTATTAATCAAACTGCTACAAGTGAAATTTTGGAGTTAAGTGAAAGATAAGAATGAAAGTACTTTTTTTTTCTTTTACTCCTACTTGAAAACTTGAGAAAAAAAGTAATTTATTAAATGTCTTTTGAAATACAACATTGCTGCTGCTGCTGCTTTAATCTTGATATCTCTCTGTAAATGTATTAGATTATTGTTAATTTCACATTAATTGCTACTTAGGATATTAAAGATTTTAAACAAATAACATTAACTTAAAAAATATAATTAAGTATAAGTTTGCAGCATGAAATATCACTAAGAAAATTTAAAGATTTCTTTAAAGAAATAAACAATGGAAAAGATGGAAGTTACTTGTCTCTATGCTCAGAGCATACACGTGATCGTCATGTGATCACTCGAAGGTTATTTCTACTCTTGTAAGAAAGAATAAGTTATGATTTGATAAATGTGTCTTAAATTTTACTTTTAGTGAAGAACTTTTTTACTCCTTAAAGCAGCTGTTTACACTGTGTGTGCTCTGACTCTTACATGTTCTTTTTAGCAGGGGAAGTCGGCATGAAAGCTTTTGTTTCATATCAGTTTCCCTCCGAATCTACTTTCAGGAAGGAAAGAGACGAGTAGGATTTTTAGCCTTCAGACAAATGAGGAAAATGGAGCTTAACTAATGCAGAGCGTGTGTTGGAATATTATATGGCAGAAGTGACCGAGGAGTAAATTTCTGCTGGTGAAATATGAAAGTAAACTTTGTGACAAATGAAAGGAGGATCAACAGGAAAATGAAAAAAAAGTGCAAAGAGAGAGAAGGAAAGTAAAGTCTGAAAAGAAAGAGATGAAAATTTGTGAGGAGGAACGAAAGTGGAGGACAGAAGGAGGGAGAAAGGAAGTGGGATTGGCAAGAGCGATGGAGAGGGAGGAACGAGCAAGGAGTCACCCATCAGAGAGAGAGAAACGGAGAGGGGGAGATGCAGAGAGATGGAAAGAGTGGGAGGGAGAAACAGACTGAAGGAGAGAAACAGAGAGGAGAGTGAGGCGGTTGGATCTTTCCCCTCCAGGATTTTGTCTCTGTGGCTCAGTGGAGCTTTTCCTCCTCTGGAAAAACTTTCCCTCTTTCTCCCTCTGTCTTTTCCTCCCCCTCCATTCTTCCCTGACTCAGTTTTTCTGTCTTTCTCAGTTCATTTCACTCAGTCTCTTCAAACAGTCTTCTATGCTCTTGGTTTTATGTCTGCACCAGTTTCTCTGCCTCTCTTTCCCCCTCTGATTTCTCAGTCGCTCTTTCTCTCTATATCTTAAGTTTTCCTTCGCTTCCATCTCTCTCTTATCTTTCTCTCATACTTTCCGTCCCTATCCCCGCCCTTCTTTCGATGGCCTCCACTCTCTGCATTCCTCCTCCCATCTTCTTCAGGCACTGTTCTCCCAGGATGCATCTCTTCAAGGCGTGCTTCACCAAAACGGTACTGAAACAGAGACAAAGAGGGAGGGGGAGATAGCAGTAGCAGTCACGTTTGACAGGTTTTATGATGTTGCTTTCTGTAGGAGTTAATGTGCGAAAAGACTGCAGTTGTGTCGTTATCTATATGTGACCACGGTGGTGCTTATCTGCTGCTCTTCATCCTTACTGATTTGATGATGATGATGAAGATGATGATGATGATGCTGAATGATGATGTGTTTTTATGCAAAGTCGATGAAAAAATGAGAAGCGGCTGCAGGTCATAGTAACTGGTGGAGTTTAAAGTCGGTGAAATCATCTTTCTAGTTAAATCGTGATTTTTTTTTCTGTTGAGTGTTTTTGGTTAGGAAAAGAAACTACCAGTACAGAAGCTGATTTGCTAGACTATTTATTTCTAGAACCTGTAGGTGACTGGTAAACCTTCTACTGGCTGTGTTTTACTTTTTGCCTGTGGTTGTATGAAATGTTAATGATGTGGAAACAAAGCTGTGTTATTTCATTTAATTTGTTGCGTTTAAATGCGGAACTAGAACTACCTGGGAAAACTTGAGTATAATTTCACAGGAATGGAAATTACACAGAAACACATGCTTGTTTTTCTTCATTTCATTTCATTTTCTCAATTAATTTTTGTGGTTGTGTCTCTTCCTTGCAGAAGGCTGAGTCCAGAAACAGCAGAGGAAGCATCGACAGAGAGGACGGCACACTACAAGCACCGGTCAGTCACTGTTTGTTTGTTTGTTTTGTGTGTGTGTGTGTGTGTGTGTGTGTGTGTGTGTGTGTGTGTGTGTGTGTGTGTGCGTGTGTGTGTGTGTGCATGTGTGTGTGAACATTGTGTTGGTACTTACATTTTAAGTAAAATCACTCATATTTTTTTAGCTGCAATGAAGATGCATTGACTTTTCAATCACAGAAACACAGATAGTGATGAAGAAGGAATGCTGTGGTAAAACAAATACTTGGTGTTGCTTAAAAGAAGGAAAAGAGGAAGTAGCACAGACAAAGTAGCAGAAATTAGAAAGTATAGCAAAAAAAGGAGAAAGAAAAGTGCGAAAGGGAGGCAGAGAGAAGCTTTCAGCCCGACTGACTGACTGACAGACAGACAGACGCAGAGAGGAAATACAGACGCTGGGAGAGGGAGGGAAAGTATTTCTGTCTGTGTGCCAGGGAGGGCACTGCCTACACACCAACCACATGACCACAGAAGGCTCATGGGAACTTTAAACCCAGAAGCACTGCACAGTCCTATCTTACTGCAAACCAGGGTTATAATATCCTAAAGCTAATGCAAGTTTTCAGCTTTACCCTGATTATCTCTCTGCACTGTATCAGCTGACCGGTGCCATTGCTGGAGGGACTTCTCAGTACACCATAACAACTGTTAATGCAGTTTTCTTGAATTCAGCATGTGAAGTTAGTGTTTTATTAACTCTTTCCTGAAATGACATAACATGAGACGTACTTATTTAAATAATTTATGTCAGATTTCTTTTTATTATTTCATGATTAAAGGCTATTGGAAGTTTTAGGTACCATAACAAAAGTGCCCAGCATTAACTTGTTGAGTGTGTTCTGTCTCTGCACAGGGTGGAAGCCAACACATCTACCAGCCTGTAGGGAAACCAGGTGAGAGAACCATCATACTGACATCCTCCATACTATGGAGTACAAGTGCTCTCATTCTGTACTTGACTGAAAGTAGAGATAACACACTGTCCTGCATTCAAGTAAAGTATTACCAGCAAAATGTATGAAAAGTAGAAGTTCTTATTCTACAGATTTACCCTTTTAGACTGTTAATAATACTGAAATATTATATATCATAGCTTCTATCTTGTATTATTGCATTATTATTGATGTCTTAACATGTACATCAATGATAGTTACATACTTTACCTATTGACCTATTAACGTGCATCTTACCTAGCATGCTATCATACCAATGATACGAGCAATCTCCTTTTTTTCCCAGAACATGTAGCCCCTCCGAAGAAGCCGCCCCGCCCTGGAGCTCCCGGTCACCTCAGCAACCTGGCCAGTCTCTGCCCTGTGGACAGCTACAACGAGGGGGTCAAGGTATATATGCACACGTAAATATGCGGAAGCTCAAAACGGGACAGTTTAAGTTTAAAAATGATCAGATGTAGCTGATTAAGATCATTTTTGTGAACAAAAATTCCTTCATTATGCTCTTATTTAACCTTATTTAGTCAGGAACTGTGTTAATCTTGCTTGCTTGGTTTGGACATTCCCACTCTGGCGTATAGTTTTTGATGTGACTTGAAAACTATTTGGCATTGTGCTGATGGGTTGCATGCTGTGCCATGTCATGCCTAGCCTGTGGTTGGCTTTGGCCTAATGTGCTGTCCCTCTTCTCTCCCCCATTTACTTCTTCTTCCCCTCTGTCATTAACATCCCTCCATCCTGTGTTTCCTTTAACACCCATCGTCTTGTTCTTCATCCATATTCTCCTTTTTCTCTCTTTTTTACTCTGCATCCACCAATCTATCCGTCAAACACTTCCCCCATTTTTGCACACTCTCCCTCACCCTCTTCCTTGTCAAACCCCCATCCACCTGCCCACACCTCTCTCTCCTCTCTTCAACCTCCCCATAGCCGTGGAGGGTAAGATGATCTGTGTGTGTCTGTTATCATTGTAGAGTTAGTTAGCTCATAGTTATTGTCACTTTGCAGTGAAGCAAAATGATTTTTTTCTTCACCAGTGACAGAACAAAATATCATTATTGGGCACTTCAGAAAAATAAGACAAAACAGAAATTCCCATTAACAGTTATGGGTACCACCAGCTACATACTAATGAGCCACTGGTTATATTTGGGTGATGTCAGCAATCTTTTGATAATAAAACATTTTGTGAATATTTCTGGTGAAGAAAAATAAATCTAAAATGTCACTGTAAGTGTTGTAGCACAGATTAGTAGATGCTCAGTAGACTGACTCTACCGTCCTTAGAGGGAAGTTGAGTTAGTTCCTGTCATTAACTGGTTAGAGGCCAGTTTGCACTAACAACCTAAACACTCATTTTTCACAGTAGAAAAGTCGAGGTATCTAGTATGTAGGTAGAAATGCATGTAGATGGTAATCATCAAAGGTCACTATGCGATCTGGTGTGTGTGTGTGTGTGTGTGTGTGTGTGTGTGTGTGTGTGTGTGTGTGTGTGTGTGTGTGTGTGGGTTTGTGTGTGTGTGTTTGAGAGAGGGAGTGTAAATCGTCCTTTGTGCCTCTAGTTTTTGTGTAGTCAGGTTCTGCCCCCCAGTGTTAAGTCTGCGTAACTACACTTATCTATATGGATCTTGGCAGAGGAAAATGTTATTTTGCTCATATTTAAAAATCCAATTTGTCATAAATAATAATGTGATAAAATAGAGGAAAGAGAAATTACATTGGAAATTAATACTTTCCTCATAAGTTGTTCACTGAAAAAAAGAAATCTCTCTCCCCTGGTGCAGTTGCAGCCTCAGGAGATCAGCCCGCCTCCCACCGCCAACTTGGATCGTTCTAACGACAAAGTGTATGAGAATGTGACAGGATTGGTTAAAGCTGTGATAGAGATGTCCAACAGGATTCAGCCTGCAGCACCAGAGGAGTACGTCCCCATGGTCAAGGTAGGATTCACATTAAATCTCTGAAAATGAAAAGAAAGTACAACTCTGACAAGCATCTGCAAAACGGAGTTGTCCTGACTGACACATGAGCTTTGTCAAGAACTGTTTACCTTCTCTTAATTTTTAAGTATTGAGACACAGGGTGCATTAAAACATCTTGTGTCTTTAAAAGCGCATGTTGACTAAAGATTATCACAAAAATGTGTTTTAGGAGGTGGGGCTGGCTCTGAGGACTCTGCTAGCAACAGTAGATGAGACAATTCCTGTGCTGCCAGCCAGCACACACAGAGAGGTAAACACACACACATACACACACACACACACACACACACACACACACATTTTTATGCTCTACCATTTAATGATTATTTTCTTTCACTCAAACACACAGGGATAAGATGTTACTTTTGCACATCTTGTCCATGCAGACTCATGTTGTCATGTCAAACGCTGCATGGAAAACAGCCCTGTGTGACTTCTAGTTCCCACACATTGTTACAAAGGCAAAAAAAGTTTCTGAATTGTGGAGGAAAAAACATGTTAACTGATGGCTGTGAGTTAGCTTACAGCTGACGTGGGTGTGAGCATGAGCAGCAGTCTACCTAGACTTTTAGGAATGGCCTGGAAAGGCTCCATCTACTGAATCATAATTTGTCTATTGTGACTCCTACAACTTTGTAAATATAAATTTTTTCTTTCATAGTTATTCTTTAATTGGTTGAAGTGACTCAGAAGCTTCTATTTTGTTTGTATTATCACAGATTGAGATGGCCCAGAAGTTGTTGAATTCAGATCTGGCAGAGTTGATAGCGAAGATGAAACTGGCCCAACAGTATGTCATGACAAGGTGGGTACGAATGCACTGTATGTGTTCTGTTGATCAATGATGTAGCTTCACAGCGATGGTCACACAGTTGTTTTCTGTTCTCTGGACAGTTTACAAAAGGACTACAAGAAACAGATGCTAATGGCAGCTCACGCCCTCGCAGTCGACGCCAAGAACCTGCTGGACGTCATCGACCAATCGCGACTCAAGATGATCACCCAGACCCGCCCACATTAGCCCCGGATCCGTTCACGCCTGGAAGTGGCGGGGGGCGGGGCCAGGAGATTATGTTGCTATGGAGACAGAGAGTGCAGCAGAAGAGAACACTTAGATGGATATCAGTGATGGATGAAAAACACCGACTGATGGACAGCAGACATGACTGACTGAAACAATCAGCTCCCTCTTCTCCTCCCTCAAACATTCACCGCTTCCTTTTTTCTCTCCGCTCTTTGGTCAATATTGTGTTGTTTTGTACTTTTGTTGCATTATTTTGCTTTTGTATCCAGAGAAACACTCCTTTCTCCCATCACGTATCCTCAAGAATCATCCATCACTACTTTTTAATCTTTGAAGAAAATGAATTAAACAGGAGATTTCAGAGGCTCGTTTGCAGGACTGCACAGACGCGTCATCAACTTGCCACATAAACACAAGACTAACACTCTCCACATATGCAGGATGTAACAACTGGAACTGAAGAGCCAGAATGAGGAGGATCATGAAGATGATTTCATAAGGTTGTTGTTTAAACATGCTTTTATATCATGATTAATTATTATTATTATTACTACTCCTTTCAGCCTTGACTCTTACAGTATGTCTGTGTCAGTTTTTCAGTCTTCCTCTTGAAACTTGTATGAGCAGAAATTACTGATTTACAGTACAGCTGCTCATATATGTCATAATTTCATCTCTCTTTTTTTTCATCTTCCTCCCTAGATCTCTCTATCTCAGGCATCAAGACATGGCATAAAAATGAAATATGAAAGCTGAATTTTGAAGAACAAACTAAATGTCTTTTTATGGAAAAACATGATAAAAAAAAAACTGCCACAGGCCACTTTTTAAGTTAACTACATAGTAAATATACAAAGAAGCTATATTTTTAACACATTTCTGAGGCATGAGTTGTTAGTGAATAAGGGGGAGGGATGAACTGGGGGGAGAGTGAGGGGATGGAGGGGTGAGAGGTGGAGGAAGGGTCATTTTTAAGTTACCATGGAGGTGCTAATTATACTGTATAGCAGGTCGCCCTGTGCCAAATGAACTGCAATTGATAAAAAAAAAAAAAGGAACATTTCACTCAAAATATTGGTTAATTGTTTTTAGCAGCAACTCAGTGTAAAATTCATTGGTCACTTTGTTGCTTGCATTGTATATTCAAGCCAAATGTGTTGTTGCATCAGTCATGTACACTCAACAATGTGCAAGATTTCAGTTACACTCTCTTTGTCAAATTTCCTTCAGGTTAGTTGATCCAGGAATTTGATTTTCAGGGACTTTGAAATACTTCTTTTACAAAACTGTTGGTTCATATTTCAAACAGAATTCAACGTTGATGATAATCTTTTAGTTTTTATTAGGAGGTGAATTACAGTTGCAGTTTTCATTTACGTACAACTGGCTGCACTTTTTTTTTTTGTCTGCATTGAAATAGTTGCATCGTAAACTCTTCTCCAAACCAGGAATTGTTTATGTCTAATGTGATTTGCTCTTTATTTCTCCTCCATTTGTCTTCATGTCTTCTTCTATCTTTCTACCTCCTGTACTGGAGTTATTTATACCTTTATTCCCTCTCTTCTCCTGGTCTGCCACTGTGCATTTCTTCTTTTTCTTCCTCTGTTACCCATGCTCTCTCCTCCTCTCCTCCCTCTCTGATTCTCTCTCCTTTCCACTGTTTCCTCTCCCCTGAGGTGAGCAGTATTCTCAGGAAGGAGCCACATGTACAGTTGCTAAACCAAGCAAATAAAAACACTGTTATCATTAAGAAATACGGCTAGCACTGTCACTGTCTCTGTCTGCCTTTATATTCTTTGTAAAGATTATATATATTTATTATTATTTGCTATATTACTTTAGAGGATCTTTATGTGCTTGGATTCAGACTAAAAAAAGGATCTTCTTGAACTCTGGGTTGTAGATTTTATTTTAAATGGATACAATTTTGAAAATCTATTAAAAATATAAAACTAAAGTATAATTTATAAAAGATTCAGACCCTTTGCTGTGGCATTCCAAACCACCAGTACTCTTCTTAGAGTTGGCTGCCCAGCCAATCCCAGTAATTGGACATGAAGCGCCTCAGTCAACGAGGTGACCAAAAACCCAACGGTCATTCTAACAGAACCTCAGAAATGCTCTGCAGAGATGAGAGAACCTGCCGGTTCCCTTTGGGCAACACCAAAATTGAACTGTGGGCAGAACTCCAACCACTGTCTGGCAAACACAGAGGAAAGGAAAAAATCTGAAACAAAATAAAGGGCTATTAAATGTAGTGTAATGTAACACAGTTTGACCTGCCAGGACTAGGGGCTTTCTTCTAACAGTAAATGCAAAAATAACATTATTCATTGACAGTGTGAGTCATCAGCTCCATGTTAATTTCACATTTAGTGGTTGAAACCTTAGGTACATGTCCTTACCAATATTTTGGGAGGACAGAATTGTCCCCACCAATATTTGGCTACGTCTCCAAGACAACTGATTTAGGCATGCTATCGTTTGATTGACTGAAAGGGGCCAGGAATGTCAACTGATGTTATTTAACAATGTTAGCAAGCGTTAACTAGCAAGCTAGCTCTGTCCTCTGTAGGCTAGCAGTCAGCTAGCAGCGGTAAACATGCTACATGCAACAAACAAATGCTGAATATATCAAAGTTTGTTGAGTTTAATTTCTGTCGAAAAATCCCATTAAAATGTCACCATAAATACTATAACTTTTTATGCCTTATTTTTCGACTTAGTTAGTTCCGACCAGGTGAATAGATTGGGGAAGAGGCATTCCATGAGTACTTATATAGATTTTAGCAGCACTGAGACTTTTAACCACGCGTATCACTCCGCTTTACAGGTGTTCTGTTAATCGTTAATTATCGTTACAATAACGGTCGTTATCTATCTTAGATTGTAGCAAACTTTGCAAAGATGAATATATTTCCAGAAATAACATTTTGCATTTCATTAAATGATGTATGGTCGTCAGAAGAGGATGAAGGGAAGAACCTTGGATACTTCAGCGCACACCTGAGGTAACGTGTAGACAAAGTAGCAAGCTAGTTTGCACTGTGCAGGTCAAGACGATGTTATTTGAGTTGGCGAAGATGATGACATAGACAAACAAATCATAATCTGTTCTTGCTTATAACTAATGTGGCGCTCGTACAACTGATGTATAAAAGCAATATCACACTCGAGGTCGTGAGACGCGGAATGAGTAATCGGCTGGTTGGATTCAGCACTCCAGCGGCGAGTGAAGCACTTTTATCTGTTCTTTCGTGTGTTTGACAGTAAAATTGAAAACGAAAAAACTGTTTCCGCCCGGTTTCGAACCGGGGACCTTTCGCGTGTGAGGCGAACGTGATAACCACTACACTACGGAAACTCATGTTGAGAGACGTATTTTACCAGGTATAAATCCTATCAAACACCGCTGAACACTTATTTTTTTGTGACCAAAGGATGCCGACAGTACGTGGTCAGACCTGCTTTTTTTTAACGTTTATGTTGACGTTTTATGACTTTTCGGGAGCTAGCGATATCTTGCAGCAAAGATGTATTCAAATGTTTAGCTAGTTGGAAGCGTTAGCTAATGTTACCTGTTACCAGTAAGGTTATTTGTGGCTGGTGTTGGAGGCAGACCGTCGGTTGTGTTTAACATCATTGTTGACTCTGACAAAAAATGTCATAGTTGACTGAAAGCACTGCCGGCTATTTTATTGTCAAAAGTTAGAAAACCCAGTTCAGCACTCTATCGTCGGCTGCATGGGAGATAGTGCCGGGTGGTTGTCATAGCAAAGCTCAGGGAAGCGGCTGCGTGCTGCACTTTAACGAAGGTAGTGCGGTTAAACAGGCATACATTTGCCAAACCAACCTCTTACCCCTTATCCTTGAAGTCTTTTCTACAGTTAAAGAGGGAATACGGTATATTAATACACTTTAAAGACCCGGTTCCCTAACCCTTTCTATGACGAAGTAAAGCTATGACAAATGAACTAGGCGTTAGGACTTCTTAAATGTCTGTGGAATTTTCATTTTCTTTGAATGAAAGTTCATCAATCTGTGATTGTTACTGAGATCACAGCAGATTCAACTATTACCTACGTGAACACCCTCCTGGTTTGTGGTTCTCTTATGTCTCACAGACTACATCTGTCTTTTTTGGTACACATTTACACAGTACATCCTAAATGTACTCATTTGTCTAAAAAGCTCCCTTTCTCCTTACTGTCATGCCCACCCCGTCAAACCAGAGACATTATAAAGACTTTGCTAAAACTTAATCACTCAATTGGTGTCTGTGCTGTTGTTACTGTGATTTAGAGGGAAAATTAAGTAAGACAAAATAAAGCCAAATAAAAAAGTTGGGAAAAAACGACTGTAACGAGTAACATGTTGACACCAATCATTACAGGTTCACGAGCTCATGAATAAGCACAATAATGAAAAGATGCCAAGTGCTGTATTGTCTTCTGAATAATCTATCCACTAGACATACTAATGTGTTTTACATTGGGTCAGCATCGATTATGTGCTGTCATTTGATTATTTCAGTTCAGTTTGTGCATTTTAATTTCTTAGTTTTAGTACAATCCATCTACCATCTTTACTATCCATTGGTTTCCTTTTTTGAGCATCAATTCTGCTTTATTCTTGGCAGCCACTGTCCCACTACCACAAATATTTTCAGAGACTGTTATAATAAAAATATATCCACCACTTAAATGTTTAATGTGCCAAAGCCTCTTGCTTGTTAAAAAAAAAAAAAAAATTGAAACTTTTCTTTACCAAAGACAATCATAGCACAGAACACAGACAAGTCAGCTCTCATTTTTATACTTTTATTGTGTTTTGTTACAAAAACAGCTGTTTTAATCAAAGAGACCGAAGCCCATGTCGTCATCAGACTCCTCGGACTCTTCCTTCTTCTCCTCCTTCTTCTCCTCCTCCTTGGCTGCAGGGGCAAAGCAAAAAAGGTAATGGTTAAAGTTTAAGATGTAGAATATGCATGCTCTCCTTTGCAGTTGAGCTCTGGGATATTTCTGACAATTCAAACACTTGGCCAAAAATGTGAGATAATCAGCATATGCACAAAGTTCCTATATGGTAAAGACTTTTCTGAAAGGTTTTCTCTTTGAATCAAGCAAAGTCTCACACCAGTTAGCAAATTGTTCACAGGTTCTTCAGCTTGTAATGTCAAAGCCATAAGCACATCACTTATTGTTAGACTACGAAAAAAACAACCCAAAAAACCTCCAAACTTAATTTACAATTTGTGGAAAGTTTGACTCAAGACCCTAGAAAACCCTTACTAAATCAAAATGTCTAGTTACCTGGGGCGTCACCAGTAGCAGCAGCAACTCCAGCAGCTGGGGCTCCAGCGGGAGCACCACCTCCGGCTCCAACGTTGCAGATCAGGCTGCCGATGTCAATGCTGGACAGAGCCTACAACAAGTAAAACATTCACAGGTCAGTGTCGCCTCATTTAAAAGTGCTTATTCTTGTGAATGATGCATCTGGATCACTTCAAACTTGATACTGAGCTTACTGTACATAGAGTCAGTCTCTATACTAAACTATACAACACAGCAGTCATATAGTACATACACTGCAGAACATTTCCTACATATCAGTGTTTCAACAAGTTTCATTTAAATGTCTTTAAAAAAAAGAAAGAAAAAAAGAAAGAAAGGTGCCAATAACTGGATGTAAACCACCAACTACCACCTCATGCACACTCTTCAAAACTTCAGAAAGTGACAACTTAAATAAGATGGACCAGAGAGAAACTGGATTGTTAACATAGGCAACATGTAGGAAATTCACACAGTACAGCCATTATATAATTTAGTCCTCATATGTGATGTACTATAGCTACAGTGTCAGTGATCTACAGTATTACACCTTAGGGCACTTGAGGGTTAGATATCTTTCTTAAATTATACAGGATTATTATTTTTTCCACTTGTAATGGTCAGTTGAGTTTTAGACACATTCAGTCTCTGGAACATGTAGACGCCAAGACTTGTTGCCTGTGGAAAAGATTTTGGAGCTGCACTAACTTAACTCTGGCTGTAGATTAGTGGTAAAGGGACACACTGTCCTGGGTTGTCTCTATTCTACTATATACAACAGCGTTGTCTGTTAAAAATTCTAACTCAGCAGAAGCCACTCCAAAAATCCTACAGGTTTAAACCCTGCATGTGCAGCATCCCTCATTTAATCAACATTGATCTCTTCAGATCACCATGGCACAACAGCATTTTGACGTGTCCATCTCTTACCTTGGCGAACAGACTTGGCCAGAAGGGCTCCACAGTGACTCCAGCAGCCTTGATCAGAGCATTCAGCTTGTCCTCCTGCAGAAAGACATCATTGCAAAATTATACAGCTAGTACCAACTTTACACATGATTTTAACATGTCTGAGAAAGGCTGCAAGTGATGATTATTTTCATTATCAGTTGATTT
Source organism: Seriola dumerili (assembly GCF_002260705.1). Taxonomy (NCBI): domain Eukaryota; kingdom Metazoa; phylum Chordata; class Actinopteri; order Carangiformes; family Carangidae; genus Seriola; species Seriola dumerili. The sequence goes on along the minus strand of NW_019174365.1, from coordinate 8,484,887 downwards.
CAATTTGTAGTCGTCTATAAAAAGGTCAAAATGGTAAAAAAAAAAAAATGCTACAGATTGTCACATTTGAGAGGCTACAACTGACAACTTTTATTAAAATAGTATCTGATTAATCTGTCAATCTATTAATCTACTGATTGTCACTATTCTCAGAAAGCAAGATTATTTACTGCTTCCAGGTTTAAACAAATGTGATAAGTGGTTGCTTTGCTTGTCTTAATCATTGTAAATTAAATATCCATAGGTTTATACTGTAAACTGTGAACACAAGTGATTTGGAGAGACATGTAACTATTGTGTGACAACTAAGACTACACAAGTCAACAGAAAAATAACTGACAGTTTAACTGCTAAACAGATTAAACATTGACACTCACTAATTAGTTATTGCTAAAATACAACATTGAGATTTACGTGCAACAAGCTGTGCACTGTGGTAATTTAAGCAGCCTGTCCTCATATTGATGTTGTGCAGCACCCACGTGTACCAACTTGTCAAAAAAAAAAAAAAAGACTACCACAGGGCTATGATTAATGTAGCAGAGGAGACACACGAATAATCCCATATCTGTGTAGGTTATTAAACTTATACTCCTGATACTAAATGCTTGGTGTGCTATTGTGGTTTCACTATTTTAGCATTAGCATTCATTGAGTGAAAGGCGTATCTGTAGCTTCAACTATTAGTTTAGATGTGAAACATGTGGCGAGTGACAATAGCTTGAGCCACATATTGTTAATTTAAAACACGAGTGTCAGAAAACACACATGCTGCCCTGGTACAGAAACGTGGTCTTAAGTAGGCAATAAGCATGCCGCCATTTTGGCCGGTAGACAGGGCTGTTTTGACATCTGTACACTTTAACTCGTATTTATCTCGTATCTTAACATATATAGTACTATCCCAGTTAGTCAATCGAGTTCTTACTATCTCGGATTTATTTAGGGCTTTCAACACCAGCACATTACACCCCCGGAGCACTGAAGACATTACGGCTGACGGCAGTCAGGATACTTACGGTGACGGTGACTTCATCGTCGTGGAGGATCAGAGCGGAGTAAATACAGGCGAGCTCGGACACGGAGGCCATTGTAGATGGTTAATTTTTTGTTTATGGCGTCGGATGCCTAAATTTTACGGTGCTAGTCGCCGGATTGTGGGCCTTAGCTTCAGACGAAGAACCAAGCACCTTAGGCACGATAACTTCCAACAACGGAAAAGGAAGAGGAAAGGGCGGGAGCTTGAAAAATATACTCTGCGTCTGGGCTGCGTGACTTCGACGTCAGTACGTACACAAAGTGACGACAGACGTGGTCGCCTCTCAATCTTCTCCTAACACGTATAGATTTTCCCGTTAAATTGAAAATACAAACACACTAAATTAAAATGTGAAAAATAATTAAATTGTCCACACATTATTCCTATTTCTTCAGGTAATACTGTAGTCTTTATTTGTTTTATCTTTGTGTGTGTGTGTGTGTGTGTGTGTACCATAGACTGTATACAGTGTGTACATGTAATAAATACATAGAATATAGTATCTTATGTATTTTAGTCTAGTAAGACAACACATCAATAGGATTTAGCAACAAAAATAAACATGATAATAAAATACAATATGTGCATAAATTATAATGTATTCATTAATTATACATTTATTATCTAAACAAATTAATTTTAAGTTGAGAACTTGTCAGCAGTATGTATTAAAGAAGATCAAATGTGTGCATATGGTGCACTGGTAAACACCTAGAAGAAGGTATATCTTTAGAAATGTGACACAGTGCCAGTCTATATGCTGCTATTATCATTTTCAACTAAAACTGAAGAATACAGTATGTACCCTTTTTTTTTTTTTTTTCTATATAAAGGTTATAAATCCACTCAAATGACATGTTTAGTCAGTCAATTTTATTTCATCTCAATCAAAAACAAAACAGCACAATAAGTAAAACCATTAGGCTGAACATAACATTAGAACTATGGCAGAAAAATCTAAATGTGACTGTGTAAATCCAGATCTAGTAATACTTTCCATAAGTCTTACCATTTACTGTTTCCCTCACAATGTCAGTGTCTATTTAAAAACATCAGATGGACCATTTATGGTGAACATATAAAGCTCACAAACAGTTCAAAGAATCATTCTCACATTTGGCACACACAGATTTTCTTGGCCCTGATATGTAAAAAATACTCGAGCAGGTAAAACTACAAAAGTAGAATGGATGTAAAGGACAGTATGGCTTTTGGCGGTACTCTCCTGTGTTATGGTGTGATAAATGTCAGTGTTAATTTACATGTAGACAGAGCAAGAGACAACAGATTCTGGAATTATTCCCAGAGTTACCATATGTTAGCTTTGTCTACATGATAATGTGGGATAAAAAATTTGAAATTTAAAAAAAAAAAAACTGCCTTTTTATAGTTTAATATACCTTCTAGAAAAGCACTAAAATTCTGTACATCACTATCCACCTTCGCCTAATTAAATTTTACCATACCGAAATTACCATTTTTCAATTTGTACAGTGTTCACTTCAACATCCAAGCTGTAATTAGGACTGGCAAACAGATTTTTGTGAGAGCTCTGGTGTTTCAGACTTGGTGCTTAATGTATAATAATGCCTGAAAAAGGAAACATTAGGGATATATTTGTCAAAGCAGTATTTTAAGCTCCCTGCAGTCACAACCATGTTGAGTTGATATGATAGCTATATTTTCAATCATCTTGGCAGGTGTAAAATGCAGCGCTTGATTGTTATTTTACAACTCCTAGATACACTGTGTGTGTTTCAGTATCTGTTCCTCAAAGCAGCCTGAACCAGGCTCTTCTCAAAACGTACTCTGTCAGTTAACTGGCATTTGTCAACATAAAATCATTTAAAATTATAATAATCCCTTTTTGACATGGCAATAAAATTCTTAAGATACAGTATCTACAGTGGTTCTCAAGAAGCATTACAACAAACAAAGAATGTGACTAGTGCTGTGAACTGACATGATGTGTGGAAAAAAGCTAGGAGCAGAGTATATGGCCAAGAGGTCTCAAAGCTACCACCAATACCTACTATAGCAAAGTTACTATAGTCATCAGTGTACTATTTCATATCAGAATTGAGCAGTGTCTGACCTGTTGTAGACTCAGGTCTTGAGCAGGGTGCCGGCCATTCACACCAATCACAAACACATTTTTTCCATGTTGTTGTGTCAGTTTAAAAAGAGTTACAGATTCAGCTTATTATCGATCTTCCCTTTGAACGCTTTGCACTATGGGACGGGGTGAAAAAGTCACAAATCACAAGGATGTCGATGCACCTGGACCATTTACAACTAACTGACCAGAAACAAAAATATTTTTCCCCTTTGCACCTGGACCATTAAACCAGCTCAGTTGATGCCAGATGAGATCCATGGAGGAGACAGGTTTGGCAGGAGACAAAACCTGCAGAAACCACATCATGGAAGCCAACAACCTGTCTTTCCTCTTTAGTCCCTGTGAGTCTTTCCTTTGGGTTTGTCATCGTAAGAAACCCCATATTCATTTACTCTTGTCTTGTCCACTGGGTAGAGCCTGAGGATGGAGACAGAAGCAGAGATTTAGAGTGGAAAACTGTTGGGATTATTTTGCAGACAACTTTTGAAACAAGTGTGTGTGTGTGTCCATGTACCATCTCTGGTAGAGGTAAATGAGAAACACGACATCATCTCTGAAACAGGCCAGTCTGTGAGACGTTGGCATGGTGATGATGAAGGCAAACACATCGTCGATGAAGGTATTGAATGCCTGGTAATGATCAATAAATATCAATTAAAATTCAACAAAAAAATAACAAACCAGAGCATGAGCCATGGTAAAAACATGTTCAGCATTCCTCTAACTGAATGGCTGACAATCAAATTTTTTGCAGTCACCTTATACATAAAGGCTTTCCAGGGCAGGTGGGCCACAGATTTCAACTGTTGAATAAAGAACAGAGAAGAATAAGTTAGTTTTATGTTTGTTTTGTTTCTAAGAGCTGGAGGAACTACCTGACCAATGTTGTGTTTTGCCAGCAATTTTGCCCTCCTCTGAAATCATAAGTGACTTTGTCTTTAAGGTACATTTATTTGATCTATTACTCCATTTTAAAATAGTATGAAACATAACACAGTATCTTTGATAAACTGACCTTATAGTTGACAAACAGTTGAGGAAGCATGAAGAGGAAGCCAAAGGCATATACACCTGTAAAGGTTACAGAACATGTTGATTAACCTTTTCTTCATAATCACATAATGTAAGGCAATGGAAAAATGTATTAATTGATAAGGTAAAAGGTATTTTATCTTACCATTCACTAAACTGTTGATCAGCCACGAGTACCAGCTATGACAGGGAGAGAGAGACAAACAATCAAGACAGGTAATGACTGGAAGACACATGGCATAATTACATTCATGAAGTAAAAATTGTGCTTGTTATGTACACACACACACCTACCTCTTGTATCGTAGGAATATTAGAGCATACACAGCCCCTCCAATACACAGTGGATACAAGAGGTATGACAGATACTTCATGGCCTACAGAGAAAGACAAGGTATGTTATGATTAGCTTATGTGCCTGTATTATACCATTATTCATGGCAGAAGTATTGTTAGTTCTGTATGCATGTGTAAGTGTGTGAGCCTATTGTTTCTTACCAGAGTATCGTACTCTTCTGTTCTCCTCTCTGATTCATCTAATTTCCCAAACTGTTCCAAAAAAAAAAAAAAAAAGAAACAGAAATACTCTTAGCACGTTTTGATACATTTTTTTAATCTGCAAAACTGTGAAGTCAGTAGATGAACATGGCAATGGACATAATGTACTGATAGAAAGCAGCATCGCTCTGATGGTCCCCATAACAATTCATTTACCATTGAGGAAAACTACATAGGATACACCTACCAGGAATGTTGGTTTGCCTCCTTTCCAGAAAACCTGGATCTTAAAGGCCTTCTTCACTTTCCACACCTGCAAAAAATAAAACAATTCCAAAATACATATAATGAATTCTTTTAAATTCAACTTAATACTTCCTTTGTTAAAACTGCTGTGTTTTTTTACTAAGTAGAGGGGACTTTCAGAGAGGTGTGGAGCCAATGGAGCTCTGCCGTAATGTGGCAATTAAATATTATTTTAGGCGTCACATCCAAAAAAAAATATTTTTTATCATTTTCAGCTGTATCAGTCACAAGTAATGCAAAAGCCATAATGTCAATATAATGTAGATGTAGAATTCGTCTAAATACTAAAGCTAAGAAAAATAAATGTACTCCATCCTGAAAATAAATTCTCTTTTCAGAGACATTAAATATTGTTTTGAATATTGATGATTAATCCATGTAAACGTCTCTGTGTAGTTATGAATCTATTAGATTTATGAGTGTGTGTTCCCAGTATATGTGAACTTACTTCGATGATAGTGCCGATCCCAGCAGGCACAAGGACAAGCAGGCTGGTCTGCTCATCAAACAAATAGAGGAAAATCACTATGGTGCTGAAACATCGCCACAGCACTGAAAGACAGAACACAAACACAAAGTTTTATGCTGTGACGGCTTTGCCCAAATTAGTGAAACACTGCTGATGAATCATTTGGTCTAGACTTTCTATGGGTAACACTTAATCCAGCAGAAGATAAAAGCATTTCCATAATTTCAATGCATTTACAAGGTAATAGGGTTATACATAGTCCATTCCAATGTTCTTATTCTTACTTTCAAAATCAAAACCCATAAATCAAGCATCTCAGAAAACCAGACGTGAGGATTAACACAGTTCCAGCACAAGAGAAAGGTCAAAACTATTCAGAATCATAAAGTACAGACAAAGTGCTCTTATTTATACTGCTGTGAAACAAATATTGCCTCACAACATTTTGCAGATGGCTAATTTTTGCCATTAGCTGCCAGCAAACGTGCATAATGCATCTGAGATTGTCAAGGTGAGTAGAAGGATGCAGGATGCAACATCTGGCCACCCAGTAGCCCCGATTCACTGAGTCAGTTTGTACAACAACACACAGATGGTGCCTGGTTTCTTGTAGCTTCAACCATTTTACACTATTTTCAAAAGGTTTCTGTTTACCATTTGTTCCTTATCCTATATTACCTTTTTTTATTGTTTGAATGGTGTACTGGCAGGTCGGCAAAAACAAGGTGACCTACCTGCTTTGCTCGACATTCCCACCATGCTTTTCTTCTGCTTCCAGAAGCTGATGTCGTTCTTGAAGGCCAGGAAGTCAAAGAGGAGCTGAAAAAACAATAGACAGATAGCAATAGTCATATACTTCATATGTTTCTGTTATTGTTGAGGTGTCAATACTTATATTTCAAATGTGTTGTTATCCTTATGTTACGTATGTTTAGAGATGAAAGCTAAGAGTGGGTAAATGTTTGCTTTTTTTACAAACATATTTCCTAAAGCATACCGTATGTACACCAATTGCTTAAAATCAGACTCGCATCAATAATTGATGATGCGGTATTTGGTGGTTATCCAATTTTAGCATTTAGGACTGTATGAACCTTTGTTTAGCCTGTCATACTGACATTTTGTGTTGAATGGAAAGTTCCACTTCAAGAAAACCCAGTTATTCTAGTTAATCCAGCTATTATGTCAAAAAGTCAAAATGAGAGTATAAAAAATGCTAAACATATGTTGTAGTATTTTAAGTTGAAAAATCCTGCAACGCTAAGATTTTTGCATTTTGCCGAGTGTTTCTCAGCTCTGTTCTATTTATCTCTATTCTAGTCTAATGTGGTGTAGAGCTCTGAAGTCAGACTTACATGGAAGGCGGCTACAAAGAAGGTCAGAGCCAGGAAGTACAGGTTGGTATCCACAAAGATCCCTTTAATCTCATCAGCATCCTTCTCTGTGAAACCTGCAACACATACAGGGACATAGACAGAAATACATGATTTGAAGAGACCAAGGCATGTATGTGTGTCGGTGTGTGACAGAGAGAGCAACAAACCAAACTGCTGCAGAGAGTAAACAGCGTCCTGCATATGGATCCAGAAGCGTAGTCTCCCCAGAGAGATGGAGTCGTAAGAGATGGTCAGAGGAAGCTCCATGGAGGTACTGTTGATCTCCTACACACACACACACACAAACAAACATACACACAAAACCTTTCATCAAGGACTGTATATTATTCTGAGGCAGGAAGCAGTTCATAGCTGGAGGCAGTGAAAACAAATTAATTAAGGGTCTGGGTCATGATACCAGCCTTGATTCATAGAATAGAATGGTCATAGAATAAGTTTTTGCATTTTATTCTAATAAAGTTCAACAAAAACTGTGAATTTAAAATATGCCTTTGGAGGCTACCAGACAGACTGTTGCAGTGTGTTACATAATATTTATTTAAAAGTTAAAACTTACCACAAGGTCTTTGACCCGGTTGCTGAGCTCATCAACAAACAGCAGAGGTAGATACACCATCTTTTTACCATTTTGGAATCTGAAACACAGAAAACAAAACATCTTGTGATGTCTTTTGTACTCTGTGTAATCCATTAGTAGTACAACTAAAACCACAGTGAAACCACTTCATTCAAACTAACAGGGAAATCTGTATTCTGTCCCAAATTGCATGAATCTACAAGTGAGCGTATATCCCTTGTACCTTGTACATGCCGGACCATGCTTTTTCATTCTTTGAGAGCACTGTGTGTGTATGTGTATGTGTGTGTGTGTGTGTGTGTGTGTGTGTGTGTGTGTTTGTTAATTCATTATCTTACACTCTGAGGTATCTATGGACATCACTTGGCAGGTATTCTTTGTCAAACAGGAAATGGTCGCCAACAATGTTGAGCGTCAGGCGGGAACGCCAGTGGGAAACTGGGTGATCCGATGTGGAAGTGGCTCCACTTCCAACTCCACCCCCTGCTGCAGGGTTACCGTCACCATGCTGCGTCTGCTGAGGTTCTTCTTTCTGACCCTACATTATTTAGATAAAACAAAACAAAAAAGTTTACTCTCAAAACGAGTTAAGATTTGTAATTAAAGTATCTTCCGAACAACATCAGACAGAGACGAGAACAAATAAATTGACAAATAACAATTAAGAAAACCAAAAACCTGATCACCCTTAACACATACATGTGTTTGATCCTCGCCGGATATCAGAGAGATTTCAGGCGGTTTAGGGACCATGTAGGTGGTGACCTTAGCCACCAAGTGGACCTGCCGTGGATCTGCCCAAGGAGTGATGCCGGCTTGATGGACAAATATCAGTGCATATAAAGTTCCATTGTTACGGGTCTTCTTAGGGAGGGAGACACTGACTATCCTGGAAGAGAGAGAGAAGACATGGAAAAAATGTATATGTTTAATACAGTTTCATAATTTTGTCTACAATGGACTTAATTTGATGGATAGCTGCTATAAAGCCCAGTGTGATGTGGTTGAAACAATAGCATAATCATAAGATTTTATACTACATGTCAGAATATGACTGCATGCATTACACTGGTGTTGTTTGAAAAAAACTGCATGCTAATGTTATGCATTGTGTATTTAAAAACCTGAAATACTGATCTGCAAATGTTTTATAACTCACTGTTATAATGAATTTAGGTAACACTGCTGTTACAATACTTAGAGTTTTACTTAACCAATCAGATGTGAGGACAGAAAATACTCATTTTCCCATTGTCACTAAAACATGTAAATCCCACGAACCTCTCAAACTTGCTGTTGACATCAAAGTTCTCCTCTTTGTGGATCAGGGTATGTCCTCCCTCTCCATTGGGCCGCAGTGCAGTGTAGATACTCAACTAGTAAACACAGAGCGAGATATTACAGCTATTATTACATTATTATTTAAACTTATTAAAATGATTATTCAAACTGGAACATTGTTCCTACCCACTTCTACTCAAACCAAACCACCCACACAGACAGCTGAACAGAAGACAAACAGCAATCAAAACTGATCAGTCAGTGAGACCATCCATATATCCATCCACATAACTGACCTGTAGTTTCGGGTTCCCTGCCAGGAAGGGTGTGATACAGTTGTCACCTTTGGGGCTGTCGCAGGGTTTGGTGTACACTATCCCATACATCACCCAGCAGGTGTGGAGCACGTACACTACAAACACCCCCACGATCAGGGTGGTGAACGATGTTTTCAGAAACATGATGCTTGTGTTGTGTCGTTGTCTCCCTCGGCTAGCTGAGGAGCAGGGCCATATGTCTGCGAATGAAGAGTCACAGTTGGAGGATAAGTAGGTAGTATGATGTTTAAATGGGATTTGATATGACTGGGTCAGAGAAGAGTACTTAAATGACATCACTTGAGTTTCCTGGCTTGGGCTTGGAGAATTAACAGGAGTAGTAAAAAATTCATACTGATATGGTGAGATGAAAGAATGGTGGTGAGAGTGAGCATTTGTTCATTAACTGGCAGAGGTGTCTTTGTTTAAATTCGATGCATTACCAGTTAGTCACCTTAGAAATGAAACTGAAATGCATGGCCAAAAGTATGTAGACACAAAGATTACACCCATAAATAATTTTTAAGCATCTCATTTAATATTTATGGACATTAATATGCTACTGTGACATTCTCCCCTCTTGCATCACACCCCTCTCTCCCTCCTTGTTCGCTGTTTGTCTATGCACTATCAAGCATCCAATAAAGGTAATATTTATACATATAATGTTATTTGAAAAATAATAAAATACCAAAAGTACATAAAAGTATGTGGAAAGGGTATCAAAAATTTACAGCTGGTCAAGAACATTTGCCAGAAGTTGCTCCTCTGGTTTTGTCATTGTTAAACTATTCTGGCTAAAAATGAAAGATGAATTGACAGCAGCGCCTCACATCTAGTCAGACTATTTCTGACACTGACAGACACATCATATTCACATAGATTTATGCAGCTGTCATTTCAAAATAAAAGACTTATTGTGAACACTTTGGTCATAGTTGTCAGGCTTATGTACTACAGATTTATTATTCAGTTGCCTGAGGTTACAGTAAATAACCACCAGTTATTCGCTGTTTGTGTTGATTGACCACCATTTGATTGATTGTAGGCGGCTAGAGACAATTGTTAGTCCTTAAAATTATTTAAATTCTGAGACACTTGCTGTCAAATGTCCATATGGCTGATTTTCCTGGGTTTAAGATCAAAGGATTTGTTTTCTAATGTTTCTTCAAATCTGTTGTTTTCAACTCCTCCAACACTGCGTCAGCGTTGTCAGACTTTTTATACTTATTTCTATCTCATATGTTGTGGCATATAATGGAAGCAAGAGTGAGTCTTTAAAGTTAAACATACCGGTGTTTAATCCTGCAGGTTGTCAGTCACAGGACCTTCGCTGGTGGTTATCTGTCCATTCACTTTACCGTTCTTGCCAGGTAGTTAAACGCGACGACATCGTTTCTTCAAAACCGTCCACCGCTTTTATCTGAACACATCTGCCACCTACTCCTCTGGCCTCTCCATTCAGGGGAAAAAACAGGTCTGGCCAAAAACTGTGAACTGAAAGCGTGAGGTGGATCTATATTTCCGCCATTCACTTCCTGGTCGATTTTGTTGGACGGGATTTTAGGGGAGTAGTAACGCGAGACTTCACGTCACCGAGAAAGACCAAACAAATCAGTTATTTATTCCAAATAAGAGCTATTCTACATTACTAACATCTATCAGAATTTTGGGTAAAGTTGATTATTTACTTATATTTATGACTATAAGGTTGGCTTGGCTTGATTCAATTTTTGATGGGTTTGAACGTCCTTATCATCGACACAGTTCTTATCTCTTTACCGCTTATTCTTATCTGTTAGCTGCAGTTTATAAGTTGTGAGTGTGTTTGTCTAAGGGTATGGTTTCTGCTCTTTGAAATTATGTCGCTGTTGTCCTGTGTGCACAAGGATGCTGTGGAAAAGACAGTGTTACTTCTGTGATTGGACCACTCTATAGAAATGAAGGTTGGATAAACAAATATAGCCTACTGATGAATTGCTAGGGCAGTCAAATCAATCAATTAATACAGCAAACACAGATGATGTTGGGATGACTTCCTGTTTGGGCTGACCTTTGTGAGTGGTCCTTTCTCCATTTTTGGGAGTGAAGCAGGAAGTGTATGAATGATGACTAACACCTGTGCTGGCTGTTCTTAAGTTATAAAAGTAAGTGGATTTGTCTCTCTCTCTCCCTCAATATACCACTGATGATGATTAATATACTTTACATTGCCTTTAGTTCATTCATATTTTGTCAAAATAAATCTTTAGTTAGAAAATCACGTGTGAATCCTTTCGTTTGGAGCAGGTTGTGACAATATCAGTATCTATTATTTGGTTATTTGATTAATGGACAGAAGTGTCAGTATCAGTATCAGACGGATAATTTGTGCGTGCATTTATCTCAACATTAAAACAGACTGCCGTGACCCGGATTCGAACCGGGGTTGCTGCGGCCACAACGCAGAGTACTAACCTCTATACGATCACGGCGCGCCACCAAGTCCTGTACGTGCACCTCAACAGGTATAATTATTGACAGAATTCCGTGCTGAGATTAAAGCGATTTTAATTGCTCTTGAAGATATTTATCAAAATTCTAAAATAGGCCTATATTCCTTAACTCTTTGTTCTTTAAATACATCTGAAATTGTTTATCAGTCTTATTTCATTTTTTGGCTCATATCTTTATATCTCTGTCTTTTCTGTTCTTGAAACAAGTCGGCAAGAAGCCAAAAACCTGCCGTTGAAGGCTGTGTAAGAGGAGCTCTCAGAGGGGGCGGTTTTCTCCTCGAACACACGTGCGGAGATGTCGGCAGAGCAACGTATGGCTGTCCCCGTCACCTTTTCGTCAGAAGCAGAAACAACCTGGACGTGAGGTAAAGACAGCAACAACACTTTGGTCATCGTGTCTCTGCATGAGCGCAGGTCTCTCTGCCAAAACAAAATGCCGTGACCCGGATTCGAACCGGGGTTGCTGCGGCCACAACGCAGAGTACTAACCACTATACGATCACGGCTGGCCACCGAGCTGGTGGGCATGTGGACGTACGTCGACATATCCAACGGGGCTCTTAGTTATAGGCCTATGCGTAATCGCACTCTAAATTGACAATTAATGTAACAGTCAACGGTTTATTTTGTATTAAATCACTTAATTTTGAATTCAGTGCCAGCCCTGTAAAACCAGACATAGAAAAAAAAAATAGCAAAAAAAAACTTTCACCCTCCAGATGTTGTAGGAGGCCTCTGATGTAGAAATTAAAGGGTTTTCGAATGTTTTACGTTTTAATAAGCTTTTAGGAAAACGTTGTAATATTGCAACGTTGGGCCTCAGTGAGAGTAGAATTTCTGTATTTTTACTCACATTGTCTGAACATATATACAGAGCAACTCAGGCTTCATTTGCAGGGTTCACTGCCTATTTAGCCCCATGATAGTATACATTGTGAATAATGATATATATACATATATTTATGAATAATCATTTATTAATAAAAAAAACGTAGGACAAAATTTACATTACAAATCTAAATGTTCTGTTTACAAAACTAAATTTTATCATAGTCCACAGAGTGTAGAGTCAGTGAGAGAGACAGTGTGTAGACGGTCTCTTCGTGCTGGTGGCATTCTGAAATGGACAGAATAAAAAATAATGAGATACATATACAAGATACACATGAGTATTATTTGTAGTAGATAACCTGAAAGAATAGATAGTCATTATTGTGTGACTGTGGAAAGGATTAGGATTAGGACTTGGATCTCCACTCTGAACACTTCCACCACTCTGTCTGGCCTAATCTGTCCTCTGTTATCATACTAAAGAGTAGATAGTGTTTCAAATACCAAAAACAATTAATTTATTTATTATTATCAATTCTGGTCTAAACTAGAAAAAATAACAGAGAAAACAAATATAAAACTTAGTTATAATGAATCATTGCATATATTATATTTCCAATGATATTTTTTTCCATATGTGAACAAGTGAGAAGTTCAATGTCTCCATGTAATGTGTCAGGTGCACAGGCCATTGTAAGTAGCACAATGACGCAGTGTTGTAAAATCAAATTTGATGAATGTTTTCCACAATAACTTAACATCTTCATGTTCTAGACATTGTAATAAACACAAATAAAAATATTTCAGGTAATTTAATGACTTGAATCTTGACAAATCCAGTCCAGTGAAACAAGGAGATGAGCTCGGAGGAAAGTTCGCAGGTAGTGTGAGTTCATGGTCAGATGACCGAAGCTATAAACACGTATTCTATCCAATAGCATCATGAGGATAAACAATAAGACCCATTGACTGTGGAAATGTGGTCTTTAGAAAAAAAAAAACATTCAGGGATCTTTTTTTAGGATGGTTAAATGTGACGTTGCAATTTTGCAACACTGGGCCTCACAGGGCTTGTGGAGAATACGTTTTGTGTGTTTGTTGTCTTGTCCTAAAAAAATGAGATGATGAAATGACATGCAAATTAAAAAAATGTTGCTTATATACAATATTTTTAAGGAGAGCATGCTCATATTGGATTAGCATCATAGGCTTAAATAACCAATGCACAGAAATCATGTGGTGGTTGTCATTAGTATAATGACAAATTCACAGTATTTTAGACATGATTATAGTGTTAATCCGAGCATAACCAGCTTGGGTTGTGTAAGTCCTTTCTGTCTTGACTGCGCCTCCTACATCAAGGCGAGGAGATGTGCTGCATATTTTCCAGCTGCCCACACTGTTATTGTCCACCTGGGTGTTTACCAGCAAACATCCCTTCAAACTCACTCTGACCCAACAGGCCCAACGAAACAGATATAAACTGAGGCATGGCCTGTTTAACATGGGGCTGTGGGGCTTTATGCAGAAATAAGTGATTTCCCTCTTAAAAATGTGGGGAATTATTTACTGAATTTATATCCATTAAAAGCACAGGTTATAAAAGCACTACATAAAACATTACATACTCCACATCCAAGAATTTTGCAGAGGTCGTGTGTAAAACAGAGAGAGCGGGAATGATAACCTTGTTAATGCAGATTTGTCGAGGGCGGGCGGCCTGGGGGTAAAATAATTTAACAGCTAATACCAAATTCTCTCACGTAACCTCAGGGCAGAAAGTGCTAAAGTGATTTTTTTTTCCTCTACCTGTGGAATACTCTTAGTGCTTTGAAACAGCCCTTCACCTGTATTTGCCCGAAGATACAACGGTCACAGTGACATTTAACCAGTCACTTTTTGTCCCTAAATGACATCCAACCTACTTTACTCCAATCATTCCTTTGCTGAAGGTCGCCTGCCTGTGTGAGCTCAGGCCAGTCGCACTGACTTCAGTCTTAATAAAGCTCCTGCAGCTCTCTGTGTTTTTTTAAAATTTATTACCTGTATCACAGCCTCGTTCCTTGACCTACTGCAGTTGGAAGTGTCTTCTGTGTTGACGGGGACCTATGATTTGTCTGAGCGCTCCTCTGTAACCCCAGTGACTCCGCCATCAGGACACTGTATATGGAATGTACAGTAGCTGTGAACTGAGCTCTGTCATTCTGGAAGTGCTCTGTGGGCAAATTTCCCAGCTGAACATCACTTCATAAATCTGCTGGTAGATATTATTAGATGTATCAGCCAAGAGCCCACCTGTCTTTGCTGTTCCACTGACATAAATGTGCCCCCCCCAACCCCCATGCCTTGATGTCTTTGCTTCAGCAGTAGCAATAATTCTCACTAAAGTCCAAAGTCTAAAAGATGAATACAGATTTGTGTAGCAGAACTTTGTTTTTCCTCTGTTCGTACTTCATTAATCATCTCACAGCTCCTCTGTGTTATAAGCAACGACTATTTAGTGGACCCAGGAGCAGAGCACGGACTCAGGCGAGCAAGTTGAGGGCTGGATTTATTGTAAAGGGAATTGTGGCAGAGCAGGTAAAGGTGAAGGCTGGGAGATGAATGAGAGGCGGGCAGGCGATGAATGGCAGGGCGGTGAATCCGTTGATGGGAAAACAGGGCAGGAGAGATGAATGAGAGGCAGGCAGGCGATGAGTGGCAGAGTGGAGAATCCACTGATGAGGGAAGGAAACAGGATCCTTTACTTAAATAAAGGATCTAAATATTTCTGTCCATTTATCAATGGGATTAGATTTTCTCATTTATTACGAACCCTCATATTTAATGTTTCATGGGTTTTGAGTTTTAATTTATTTAATCCATTATTCGAATGATTGAAACTCTAATCAAAAAGACTGCATGAAGAAAAAGGGGTCTGCATTACAACCAAGCTTCCCAAAGAAATGAAACACTCAGTCTGTGTTTCTGAACCTTTGGGTGGGGGAGTATGTGCAGAGCAGTGCAGAAGGGAGAAATGTAAAGAAGAAATGGCACCATTTTAAACGTTTGACCAAGCGAAGGGCAGAACTTTCCCCTGATACATCCCATGTCCATTTACTTGTCAGAAGTGATTAAAAGGCTTCAGCCTATCCTGCACCAGAGATGTACTTGCTCCCTTCCCTCAGGAAACCAAAATCTCATACATTAGCTAAATTGCAGAATTCCTGCTCCCGTGTGATCCAGAGAGGAGGCACAGATCCTCAGGCAGGTTCATCTAGCTGTTCCTCGGCCCCCGTTTGAGACGAAGGCCGGCTAGACTCTCTGCTCTCAGGGCATCCCAACTCTGAAGCACCCAGTCAGGGAATTTTATGCCACTTCTTCTCTTACTTTTATTCATGAAAAGTCATTCGTTAATGTCACTTTTTGATTTAATGGTTGTGTTTAATCTATTTTATTTAATACAGTGGTGGAATTTATTCAAGTATCGTACCTACGTTCAATTTTTACTTGAGTATTTCCATTTTCTACAACATTATACTTCTACTCCACTAAATTTAAATATTGTTTTTTATCCATTAATATGATATGATAATATAACTGACAAGGGCCATTCTGCAGTGTAATAAGTATTGTAACATTTGATGCTTTGCCATTTTGCTACTTGCAATGGAGTATTTCTACGATGTAGTGCCTCATTTACTTAATTAGAAATTTGAATAGATTTCCAACTAAAACTTTGATATTTTATTGGGCAATATGACCTGGTTTGCAATGCTATGTTTTATTTATTTTTCATAGCTAATTATTCTCATATTTTATTTGAAGTTGTGTGTTATGTTGAATGAATTTGAACTCAGATTGCTGTAATTATAAGATATACTCTCCTTTTTTGGTGACAAAATCAAGCTCATCCTGCTTTCAGGTGGAAGTTTTTCTTAATAAGTTAGAGTATAGCATTGTTTATTGTTTCAAATCGATTACTATATTTACAATTATCATGCATTTTTATTATAGCCTTGGCTGCAGTAGTTAAACGCTTCACCACTCAGTGGCGCAACAGCTCCACCTTCAAAAATCAGCCCTGTCAGTAACCATTCTGAGTCCGCAATCGTCTCTCTCTTTCTCAGTTTCCGTCCGTCTGTCTCTGTCCTTCCTCGATACTCTGCGATGATCCATAATCACCACTCCATGTGTCTCCATCAACATCCATCACTCTTTATGGAGTTTCTCAGTCAGGGGCACAGAGCAGAGAAATCAAGAGAGAGAAAACGACAGCCTTCTAGTCAGGGGCAGAGAGAAGGCTACTCAGCACTCTGTTTCCAAATGACCTCCCAGACAGAGCGAATGTGTCCCTGTCCACTTTCCATTTTCAATCACCTTTTGTTCTCCAACTGGGAGAGTCCCGCTGACTTGCTCACTTTATTTGAATAAATTGCTTTTTCACAGATACAGTAAATGTATATCACCTTTCTAAAGTTTTCTCTGAATCAAACTATTGCAGTAAGATACAGATAACATTCGGTTATTTCATCCAGATAAAGGGACTTGATACTGTCCACAAACGTAGGAGTAGGCAGGTGTTGTTGTGCTTAATGAAATTAAACCTCCCTCTAACACAATTAGACTTACCAATATGTAAAATTTAAAATCAACAAAGCCAAAATGAAAGTGGATATGTCATAAATACACATCACATTATGTATTTTCAGGCTGTTTTGAGGAAGAGTTGATGAACATTTTCTGCGCTTATCAACCACAGCAACAGCAATCAGAGGAAGCACCAAGAAATTAAGTAACAGCAAAGTTAAAGGTGCTAAAGACATGACAAGAAACGCTGGTGCCATTTTGTAAAATCCAACTGGCAGCTGTGATTTTAAGTTTGTACATGTGTGTTGCACTCAACAGCAAAGGTCCTATATGTGCCAGACTTCTGCAGAACCTTGATTAAAGCTTAGGTGGTGGAGCAAAGGTTAGTCACACCGGCAAGGGAGAACTGACCCTGTGGCTGTAGGAATTTCAGGTGCAGTGACTTTCATATGAAGCGCTAAAAAAATTAAAAAAAAAAACCTTGCTGTTTGATATATTGCATTAGACTGACCCCCAAAACAATCTACTGTGTAGATGTGTGTTGCAATGTCAAAAATTTCTTGTTTGTACATTCAGCTATGTATTATTCACATACATACATTTTTAAAAAAAACTGGCTCACTGTGTTCAGAAAAGTCTGACTGTGTAAGATCGATATAAAATGAGGCCAAACGTGACAGGGCCAGTCTGGATTTTCTGTAATCTCTTAATTGCTGAGCTGTGATGTGTCTTTATTACAAAGCCCTTTTCAGACATGTAATATACCTGACACTAACACTGCTGGCTTCATCTGCCTGTCAAAGTAATAGTCACATAAATGTCTGTTATGGCTTTATTCATGACGGGACTGTTACAGAAAGGCCACCAGAGGGAGCGGCGTCACAGTCGGTGGTGAGTTAGACTGTAATGACATGAAGAAAGAAAACTGTTCTCTAGTCTCTCACACGCTGCATGAGGATGAGGGATGCTTAGCCATGCCTCTCATGTTGAATCTCCTGGATGAAACCCCCGCGTTGTTTTGAGTGTTTTTAAAAATGGGCTATATCTTTAAAAAATACTTTGTTCTTTAAGTATCCAGATGATTAAATGTTAAACTTCAAAGAAAATAATGCTTTCTTGCTTCTTATTAGCCAAGGACTGCATCATCCTGCACAGGATTCAGGGACATCCACAGAACCTTCCTACAAGATACAGAGAGTCCTGCCAAGAGTACAGGTGCATTAAAGAATCTCTCTGTGACACGAACACTGTAGAGATAAGGTTGAAAATCATTGGAGTGGTCCTTTAGGCAAGACAGCTTGCATCAGTCAAGCTGTTCGATGCCAGACATTGGGGGTTGGGGTTGTAGGCTACTGAGCCGCAGCTCTCAGTTGTGAGTGAGTGTAACTTTGTGAGTTTGACGCAGGGGTGTTGCTGAAAAAGAGTGAGCGTGTTCACTCAACCTTTTCTGGGTCAATAACACTAAAAAAGCCACCAGTCTCCCTCCTCTCATCTCAGTCAAAGCTACTGCGTTAGTAATTTAGAGCGAGAGTAAAAGGAAAATAACTTGCCTCATTTAAATGCTAATTTGTCTTCAGCTGAAGATTCGGTACAATGGCAACAGGTTGGCAGAATATGGAATATATTGTGTGAGGGCTCATAGATCAGACACAAAGACAGTTTTTCCGACCACGTTTCCCCGTAAAAATGTTTTATTTCTTCATGCGTCTTTTGAGGCACCAGGAGTGCTGCGTAAATACACAGGAACCGGTGGCCCACACTGCTGCCGTGACTAAAAATCATTACTGATGCTTCTCTTTTCAATCACACCTCTGTCAGTGGTGATGGTGCTTTTGTTAAGGTGACCCGTCGCTGCCGGAGGTGGGCTGCAGTCTGGCGACCTATACATGTTTCTTTAACCCTGAGGCTATACAGCAACACCCATTTTGTGTAATAGTCTCAAACATGCAGGCTATTTTTTATGTTAGTGTATCTTAACTGGAAAATATGATGCTTAGTTGTGAATTTTTTCAGGTATATTTGTCTGTTTTTTGACAAATACAATATTCGAATGTTTAAAGCTGCTTAAACTGGGGGTGGGGGGGTTATTTTTGGTTTATTTAACATATATTTGATGTCTATTGCCCTTTCTTTGTTCTTTGTTTCCATCCATCACTTCCATTCCTGCCTCCTGCCTGTCTTTCCTTCCTCCCTACTGTTCTGCCGTGTTGATGTCATCAGATGATTTCTTTTCAAATTCCTTATACAAACGTTCCTTGTTTTTCCCTTTTTTTTGCGCCTTGCTTTCTCCCATCTTCTCTCATGTTCTGCCTGTTTATTTCTTTCTTTATTTCCTGTATTGTTGCTGTCTTTTCATCCCTTCGCTTCTTGTTCTTTGCGTCCTCCCCTCAGCCCTGCCTTCCTCCTACCTGCCTACCTTTCTTGATGTCATCAACCTCCAGTATACTTCCACTGATCAAAAGGCCTATACACTTTATTCTTTTATCCTTTGACATTGTTCCCTTCTATATTTTGCTCTTTGCTCTCTTTCCTCCTCCCTCCCATCATTCCTCCCCCTCCTCCTTCCTTCCTGTCTTCCAACCTTCTGGTCTTCCCTCCTGCTTTTCTTCCTTCCTCCTGTCTGTCCTTCCTATTTTTTTTCAATCCACTTTTCCTCCCATTAGTTTTTCCTTTCTTCCTTTCTTCACATTGTTTATTTTTATTATGCAACTCTTTTCTCCTTGTTTTTTTTCCTTCCTTCCCAGCTTCCACCCACTGCCTTCTTCCTTCCCTCCTCCTTTCTTTCCTTCCCTCTTTCCCTCATGCATTGTTTCCCAGTGATTAGGCGATGTCACGCTGAGGTTTTCTCTCACACACTGCCACTCTCCCACAATCTCCCACACTCCTCTTTTTAATTCCTCACATTTCTCCCTCGTTGCCCCGCTTTCTCACCGTCTATCTGAATCTTTAACCTCTTTCAATCTGTCTCTCTGAGTCACTCTCCGTCTCTGTCACTATTTCTCTCTCTCTGTCACTCTCCGTCTGTCTCGCTCCATCTTTCTCATTCACTCTGTCGGTCTGCAGCCACGCTCGCTCTGTCTCTTTGTGATTGAGTGAGTTGAGAAGTTAGTTGGATACCCTTGTACTGTCCTCCAAGGTTAACCGAACACACTCACACACACACACACACACACACACACTGACCTCTGTGTGTACATCATTTCATTGGCTCTTAAGTCTTTGCGCTCTTGCTGCTATTTGACATGCTTGGCTTAATGTATGGTGAATATCTATTTTCACGCAATTACTTTTTGTGTGGCTGTGCAGGTGTGTGTTTGCATGATTGTATGCATGCATGCGTGTGTGCCTGTGTGTGTGTGTGTGTGTGTGTGTGTGTGTGTGTGTGTGTGTGTGTGTGTGTGTGTGTGTGTGTGTGTGTGTGTGTGGATGTGCGTCTGTATGTGTGACTTGCTCATTTAGATTGTGGACCGTATGAATTTCCATTACGCAGGGTTGACAAGGAAATGGCCCAATTTTTAATTGGTGAGGATTCGCCTGCGACACAAGGTCATTGGCTGATAATATGTCAATTATCTGTCACACAGCTGAGAGAGCAAGCAGAGATGGAGAGAGAGAGAGAGAGAAAGGGGGAGGAGAAAAGAAGAGGAGAGGAGAGGATGGACATAGCCTCATTTGACTTGTCAGTTATCTATCCCAGTCGTGATCCATGAAAGGACCAGGACCCCCCGAGACACAAACATACACACACACACACACACACAAGGCAAAGTCACCTCCAGTCACAACAGCAGGAACTCTTCAAAGCACCAGTCAACTCTGTTTCTAATGCTGTCTTTCTCTGTCTTGCTTTGATTTTGTCCACATGCAGGTTAAGAGGGTTGTTTTTATAAGCTGAGGAGATGCAGTATATTGTGGGTTTTAATTTTATGGCTACTCATTAATCTCCATTAACCAAAATCATTTCATCAATTTCAAAATACCCTCAAAATGATCAGACAGAAAGTAAAAAAAAAACAAAAATGTTGCTAGGACTGGATGAGCAAAACTGCTGCTAATACTGAGCAGTCAGCAGGTGTGCTAGGTGTCCTCGCCAGTGCTGTCACATCCACGCTGGGAACGTGTAATTTTCTTTACTTTCAATCTTTCTGTCTGTATCGCTCCTCCTCCTCACCAGTAAATGTCTTGTCCACCGGCCGGTTGACTCAGCGTGACAGAAGGGTAATGCATCAACTGTCCACAAGAGATGAGAGAAAATGGAGATCTAATGATGGTTACATCCAGGTCACCATCGGCACATTGTCTGTCACTGTGTCTCTCATCCCTGTCAGAAAGTGTTGACAGATCAAGCATTTTTAGGCCAGTTGACTGTCTACATTTAAAAGTAAAAATGCCTAAAATGACTTGGCATGTAACAGTAGGTGGCAGCAAAACATCATTGCTGCAACTGTCAGTGATAAAAGAAAAAGAAACAGAAAAAACTTGCTTTCCACACTTTTGCACAGCTCATCTTTGGCATTAGCTTTTTCCACCTTTGTGGCTGTTTTTTTTTCCCCAGCAATTGTGTTTGGAATTTATTTGCAAATTGTAAACAAAGAAGTTGATTGAAATTGTCCTTCTCTACCCCGTTTTCTTTCTTTCTTTCTTTCTTTCTTTCTTTCTTTCTTTCTTTCTTTCTTTCTTTCTTTCTTTCTTCCTTCTCTTTGTTTTCAATGATGCCACTCTTTGGCTATGCTGAGTCATCACTCAGATGTGACCTCAACACGTTCACAGCCCACTGGCCTCCACACTTATGTCTATTTGTGTGTGAGTAAAGCTTTGACTGTTTCCCTACTTGTATCTCCTCCTATCCTTCCCTTCTCCCCTTCTCACCTACACTTTTCCCTCCCTCCCTCTTCTCCCAATCTGTTCATCATGACGTGTGTGGATGGAGAGACTCCTGTCGCCGTGGTGATGCCGTGACGGGTGGATCATGGAGGAAAGGCACAACGGAGGGGCGAAGGGACAGATGCACCGAGCGAGAGATGGCGGAGAAGAGATGGAGAGACATCTGATGTTCTCTCGCAGGGGTAGCCATGAGTATAGTTACAATCTGTAAACACACACACACACACACACACACACAGACACACGCGCACGCATACAAACACACACACGCACTCACACACACACTGTTGGGAAATGAACACAGGGGAAATCTGTACCCTCTCAAACAGAGAAAATTAACACAACAGGAAATTGGTTTCTGCTTTCTGTGAAAATGTGACAGTATATCCCTTGATAAATGATATATAACTGATATGTGTAATTTATTTAGCTACAAAGGAAGATGGTTAGGATAGAGAATGAGCTGGAGAGAAAGAAGTAAACAAACTCTAAACTCTTGAATTCTTTGAGCAATTCTTTAATGTCAAGAGTTTGAGAGAAGATTGACACCACTCTCATGTCTATCCATTAAATATAAAGCTAAAGCAAACAGCCGGTTAGCTTGGCTCAGGACAAAGACTGGACACAGTGAAACCTGGCTCTGTCCAAAGGCTGGTGTGACAGTTTTGCACCTTGTACACCTGCCATCCACTCCAACCACCTCCTGGTGACTCCATCACTGTTTATGCATGTAGTGCTTCATTCATGAAAAGAAAAGATTGCCTCTGAACGTAATTCAGCCTTTCCTACAAAATGTATTTGTTGGTGCAAAATACAGGAGACAGGGTCGGTCTCGGAGAAGAAACTTCCTGAAGTCTCTGCTGTTTGACTGGCAACTGTGGAATAAACAAATGAAATATAAAGTGTTATTAGTGAGTTTGGACAGAGCCAGGCTAACTATTTACCCATTTCCAGTTCTTCCGCTAAGATAAAATAAGATAATCTAAACTAAACTAAGCTAAACCAAGTTAAGATGAGCTAACCTGAGATAAACTAAGCTAAGATAATTGGCTGTGGTCTGTAGTTTAATATTTAAACAATTTTTATTTGAACAAATGATCGTTTTTCCCCAAATGAACTCTAACAAACTAACTAGCAAACTCACACCACACACACACAGACACTTTGCCTTTTTTTTCTTTTTCCACTCTTGTACGACACTGACAGACTGTTCAGGCAATCGTGCCAACCGAGAGATCAAACGCCATGGCAACGAGTGGATTCTGTGATCACTGCGGATATGGTGAGACAGCCGACCACTTTGTTGTGTCCATTTGCATGTAGTAGCCTGTATGTGCGTGAGTGTGTGAAATGTTGTGATCTCAGTTACCATGTTCATTTCACTGTAGTGGAATCTGAGGAAGTGTGTTTGTGTGTGTGTGTGTGTGTGTGTGTGTGTGTGTGTGTGTGTGTGTGTGTGGTGTGTGAGATTGTGTTTCCTTGTGTTTGTAGAGACTGAAAAAAAATGGATTTATGCTCGATTGTCTTGTAGTGTGTGTGTGTGTGTGTGTGTGTGTGTGTGAGATTGTGTTTCCTTGTGTTTGTAGAGACTGAAAAAAAATGGATTTATGCTCGATTGTCTTGTAGTGTGTGTGTGTGTGTGCGGGTGTGTGTGTGTGTGTGTGTGTGTGTGATTGTGTTTTTCATGTGTCCACATGTGTGACTGTCTATGGCTGAGTGTCTCCCCAGGCTCTTTTCTGATACTACTGGGTGTTGTGGAGATGAAAGGGATGCTGGGAACTCATCTCACGCTATGAATCCTGGGTAAGTAGCGTGTGATGTGAGTACATCCTCATCACTCAGTGAAAGAAGGCTTTCATCCCTTATCTGTTCTCTCTATCAATGTCCCCTCTTTCTGTCTACTCTCCACGTCCTTGCACCTCTTTCCTTTCTTCTCTCCCTTGTCTTCAGTTTCTTATTTTTTCTTTTGCTGTATTTCCTTTTCTTGTCTTTTCTTTTCCCCGCTCATTCCCTCTCCTACCTATCTCCTTCTCTCCTTTTCATTCAGCTCTCCCTCCTCTCATTTCCTTTCTGCTCTGCTTTCCATTACACTCAACTCTTCTGAATTCTCCCTTCCTTTCCCCTTTAATTTCCTTCCTTTCCTTGTGGTCCCACTGCTTTTCTTTCTTTTCTTTCTTTTCATTTCCTCTCTTCTCTTCTCTCCTTCTTCCTATTTCCATTTCCCTTCCTTTCTTTATCTATCTTTTCCATTTCTCTTTTACTCTCTCCTCTCCTCATCCCTTTCCACTTTCCTTTCCCTTTCCTCCACTCTTTTCTATTGTCATTTCCTTTTCCCCTCCCTTTCATCTTCTGTCCTTTCGTTTCCTCTTTGCCTTCCTTTCCTTTCCTTTCCTTTCCTTTCCTTTCCTTTCCTTTCCTTTCCTTTTCCTTTCCTATCTTTCTTTTTATTTCCTCTCAACTCTTCTACATTCTTCTCCTCTCCTGTGAACATAAAATGATCAAAGTGCCCATTCCAGCCATGACAGTTCAATTTTACCAGAGCACACACACGTCTACACACACACACGCACACACACACACAGTCCTGCACGCACTTTTCAAAGGGTGTACCTGTGGTCAGCGAGACTATGTGTGTCTAGATGGCAGACTTGCCATTTCTGTATGCCTCTGCTTGAACAAGTTGCATAAGTCAAATTTCAAATCTTCCTGTTTTGATTATTCTTATAAAGAAAAGTAGATTTGACTTTGACCTCTAGACCTCAGACTTCAAGATTTTATGGACAAAACCTAGACAAAACTTACTCTACAAATGGCCACAAAGTTACAGCCTTAATTCACTGTGTCCGGCCCTGAAGCTGGTCATGCAATAGAAGACAAATATATTACAAAAGACAATATATGGAAAAGTTTTACTGGAAGCAGAAAATAACTGGTAACTGGTGAAACATGGTTTAACATATAACAACCAGCCTTCCAAGTTTGACGTCATGACTCTTCCTGGCATAAGGTTGCCATGAATCATGTAATCAATCACTTTATCCAGATATGACTTCAGGTGCAACATACAAGTTGAAGTTAAACCCAGAGGTGCAACTTATAAACAGGCAAGGGCCCCAGGCTGTTAGAGGTCCCCCGAGGGCTGACAAACTTTACCCTTTATAGCAATGTCTCAAAATACAGCTCCTTCGCCCTTGAACAACCAACAGATGATTTGCAATGACATCTAAATAGGAAACCTCCCTAAAGGGGCCCCATATGTGATTCTCTGGATGATTTGCAATGACATCTCAGAAGCGGTGTTGCCAACTATTTTCAGTAATGCCTGCACATGCGTATAAGCGTATTCAATCTTAAGATAATTAAATTAACCTAAACTCAGTGTAACTACCTATATAATGAGCTATTTTTCTCAAGCAGCTCCCCGATGTGCATCTAAATCTAACACTTTAATATAAAAAAAAACAGTCTAATGCAGACTGTTGCATATGTGTAAGTGAAGTCATGAATAGAGCACTGGAATGAATTCATGATTGTTAACCCTGTCTGTTCTGACAAAACAAAATCGAACTTTGATAGTAAAGATAAATCATTTAGAAGAAAAACAATGGAGATCAGTGATTGGTCATTAGGTACGCCTATTCATAGCTCATTCGGGTCTCTGTCTGGCTGGTTGATTGGTCGACTGAACCAACTGCTGCTTTGTCCCAGTCACTGAACCCTGTCAGTCCAGAGAGCCACATCAGAGCCTATTCACAGAGAAGAAGAGGAGATAAGGGTCTGTCCAAAAAGTCGCTATATATGTCACTAGCTGCCCACAGTGCTCAGTCGGAAACCTCCCTAAAGGGCCTTTATGTGTCGATGAGCACTGGCCATATAATGTGGATTATTTACAATGTGCCAACATTGAAATTATTTAGTTATTTATTTAGGTGTTTATTGTTCTTTATAATCTATATTTTGAAAATTACAAGATTTTTCATGTTCTTTCTACATATACAGAAGGTGACTGCTTGTTTTTTTCTGACCAACAGTCTAAAACCTAAAGATATTCAGTGTATAATAGATATAATCGAAAAAAAGAGAAAAGAAACAAATGTTCACATCTGAGATGCTGGATACAGCAAATGTCTGCCATTTTTTGCTTGAAAATTTAATTGATAAAAATAGTTGTTGGTTGATTTTTGTTGATCGACTAATCAGTTTATCAACATTCAGCTCTAAACTTGATTATAAGCAAAAATAGAGACTGTGATGTGGCAGTTTTTCTAACTGAGACACTTTTGACAGAGACTTCTGCGCAGACTGATAAACTGGACATTTTGTCAAAGTCCATCACGACCAGTGGACCTGACAGTCAACACTAACGTAGTCAAGTGACCCAGGTTGAGCCTGTTGTAGTCAATATTGCAGTTTTCTCACAGATGGCAAGGCTTGCCAGGTTTATCTCATAAAGATTGAACCACTGTCATATAAATTTCTTGTTATTTATATTTATATTGAGTTGTGATGGCCATCTCTCGCACCCGATTCATTGGGTTACTTCAAATCGATAAAACAGCACATATCTGGATTCTAATGTGTGGTAAATGTCAGTCACTGCTAAAATTGATATGTGTGCATTGCTATAATTAGGACTATATTTTGCACCATTAGGGCCTTTTTCACCTACGAAAGGTTCAGCCATGTCTAAACTGTAAGGGAGGCATGGAGGGAGAGACTGAGGCAAAGATACTTTGTGAGGTGAAAGGGACAGGTGCATGTGGCTGCTCTAAAAACAACAGGAAAACACCTGCTGATGGAGGCAATTTAGGTGCACTGTGAAACCTTTAGTGCCGGCTCATTACAATCTGAGTTGTAAGTCAGTCAAATCTGAACACACAGACATGATACACATACAGATGGTAAGGTGCTGGGTCACCACGTCGCCAGAACAGCGTCAGTGCACCTTGGTATTGATCCTACAAATCTTTAGAACTCTACTAGATACTAAATATTCCCTCATTTTGATGATGGTTGTCAAACATGTCGGTCGCAAATCCCCTATTTCAATGGGATTTTCCCATTGAAAGTTTAAAAATACGTCCAGTGTCCAAAGCAAATAAACCATAGAAAAATAAATAAAAAAATAAAAAAATAATTAAAAAACTAAATTTAAAACGACTTTTACAACGTTTAGGCTGGTGCTCGGCGCTGATTGGGTTATTTTTTGTCAGTCAAATCTGGCAACGCTGATTGGTCTGTGAAGCCAGGTGTAACCGACATCTCTTGATTAGCAATTAGACTTAGCTAATGCGAGCTAAAGACTTAGGCTACTCTGAAACTGGACTTGATCTACAGCAAAAACGTGGACATGAGAGATTCGGACATTTAGCCGAAATATGAATGGAGTCCTGTTTGGTGGAAGACCTCAAGTACATCTGGACAGTATTGGACGTCATTATTGAACAACTTTGCACCAGAAAATTTCCACCATGATACCGGTAGGTCTTATCTTTCTTTGCTCAGTCTGTGGGTCTGTCGCGCTACGTCTGTCTGTGTGAATATAACTGTATTGTGCAGTTGCTAATGTGGTAATACCGCTTATAATAATGCACGCTGTCCCTACACATGCACACAGCACAGTGGCCAGGGTCAGCTGGAGCTTTGCCATGTGTGCTCTGTGGTTGTTGTTTGTAGACTGAGCAGGTCTGATAGTTGTTTGTTGATCTTTCTTCCCTGCTTGTCCTTGTATCGTTTTCTTTTATGATGAGCAATAAGTTTAAGTACTTGCAAAAGTAATGTTGAGTGGGCTATTTTTGCATCACATTGATAGGAGGCCTGCGTGAGACACACTGATCGGTTTTGAATGTGAATGTAAATCTTTAGTTGTGATCTGTTTCTGAGTGTTGTGTGGCCCTACTCCACCACTGGTCTGCACTTGTATCTGGCTAAGTGAGAAGCTTTGTACACAGCCTTTACAGGTTTCTTTACTTTTATTCTCCATATAGTTTAATTCTACGGCTTTAAGGCCTATGAATAAATAGATAAATAAATGAGGAAGTGATTCAGGGTTTCTCCACCAGAATTTTATCTATGGCAACATGGAGCAGGCTTTAAAACTGCATTAAGGCCTTCATGTTGGGGGTATAAGATTTTGACACCGTAATTGGTCAGTTAAAAGTTTATTTCTGGAGCACATTTAAATACAGCTTAACCAAAGTGCTGTACAAAAGGATATTAAGATATAAAGTAAACAGTAAAAAACTAGAGATTGAGGGAGTACATCTACTATCTGGTGGAAACTGGTTCCACAATTGTTGAGCAGCAACTGCAAAGGCTCTGTCTCCTTGTAGTTTTAGTCGTGACCGTGGGACATACAAGAGAGATTTGTTGCTGGGGCTAAGAGACCTAGCAGCTGAGTGCCAGTGAATAAGGTCTGTGATATAAGATGGGGTCAGACCATTAAGAGCCTTGAAAGCAATCCGCAAGGTCTCAAATTGAATTCTAAAATGAACGGGGAGCCAATGAAGAGAGGCTAAGACTGGGGTGATATACTCACACTTTTTAGTACCAATCATCCTTGCAGCTGCATTTTTGGCCATTTGCAGGTAAGTTAATGAAGACTGTGGAAGGCCTAAATATAGGGAATTGCAATAGTCCAGTTGAAGCAATGAAGATGTGAATTACTTTTTCCATATCATGGAAAGACAGAATTGGCCTGAGTTTTGGAAATAGTTCTTAACTGATGGTACCTATTTTTAACAAAAGAACTGATTTGTTTGTCTAGACAGAGTCAAAGGGTGAGGTGATCTAGCTTACTGTTAAGATGGTTTCTGCACATAAAGGGTCCAAAGATAATCATTTAAGTTTTGTTACGGTTTAGTTGAAGGAAATGAATTGCCCACCAGCCTTTATTGTTGTTGAAAAGGTCCAGGAGAGGCTAAAGAGAATTCTTAGATTTTAGTGGGAGGTACAGCTGTGAATCATCAGCGTAAAAATGACAGGAGATATTATACTCCCTAATAATGTTTACCCTTCACGTAGTTTTCTTTTGTGTGTGTGTGTGTATATATATATATATATATATATATTTTCTACGCTCACAATAATTTGGGATTTATTTGGATCTAAAGTAGCTGCGTTGGGCTTCTCCGGGTCAAACTCCAGGGCTGCTTTTTTTTTTTTTTTTTTTTTTTTGTCCGCAGTCCATCCCTGTAAGTTATGAAATGTGCAATGAAAAAAGATGAAGCTGTCTTCCATTTTATATTTTCCAATGCCGTCTTTTTCTGCCCGCTTACAGTCCCTTCATCTTTCAAATGCAAAACACTTGCACATCCACATGCAAATGTCTGCTCCTCACAGGTTGTTATACCTTGTGTCTTGCAGGCTTTGTACACTTATTCATTGTCCTTCCACGAGATATCTAACACACCGTGTTCATTTTAATATGCGTGACCAGTTACACTCCAGCACTTTAAGATCAGCAAGCACACCCGCATGCATATTTTCTGAAGAAAATGTGGCTTCTCCAGGTTGTTTTTCTTTCCTCATCCGTCTCCTCCGCCTCCTCTGTGTCTGCACTCACTTGTCTCTTTCTTTCCATCTTTTTCCCAACCTGCCATCTTCGTCTTCCTCCTCTGTTTCTCTGCGTCACTCTCTCAATACTGATATATGATGCAATGAGACAAAACGTGACAGTCAACTTTTTTCCCCTCACTCTTTTCCCATCAGACCTGTCTCTTCCTCTTTTCCCTTTTTGGTTTCACTGTTGTCTGTCTCCCCCTCCTCCCTCTTTCCCCTTCTCCCCTCATCTCTCTTCTTCTTACTCCTCCCTTCACTCTCCAGAGTCCTCTTCTTTCCGTCTGTTTCATTAACAAGATTTATCTTCTCTAGTAATTACAGTACACACACACACACACACACACAGACTCACTTCCTGGCACTGCAGTACCACTTTTCTACCAGTCAGGGTCACTGTTGCACTGTGATGAAAAGAGGGAGGGGGAAGAAAGTGAGTAAGAGGTGTGTGTGTGTGTGAGAAATTGCTATGTGTGTGTTAGTCACGTCCACGGCACGTGGACGGCTCCTTGATACGATCACACTGACGTAATTTGACATAAACACCATCCACACTGAATAATGGCATTCTGATAGTAACCTCCTTCCTTTATTTTCCAATTCATTTATATTTGAATCCATAATGCAGACTCATACTGCCTTAATGCCTTACTGAAGGCCACGACGCTGTCTGTGTGTGTTTTGTATATGTGTGTAGATAAAAACCATCAAGGTCTCTGATATTCTCATTGTGTGCAAGTACTTTAGATTCAGAACAAAAGGCTTTATGACTGCAAATATTTGCACAGTAGATGAGCTGGATGAGGCGTTAATGGAGACTGTTTTTTCAAAAGTTCAACATTTATCCGTCTCTCGCTCTGTTAGCCCACAGGCCTACGACCTCCGATATCATAATCCCTCTAAAGTAATGGGCCCTGCTGCTGACAGAGCCTGATTGATGCCGGTTTTCCCTCCATGCGGCACTAGCTAGCTAGTTGACATTGACAGAGTGACTGACAGAGAGGTTGACAGAGTGACAAAAGCAGAGTGACTGGCGTTCATCATCGTAATGTTTCTGACTGACACAAAGAGTCAGTGGATGATGTGTTTTTAAAAAAAATAGTTTCCCCGCCAAAATTACACTTTTTTTTATTTATTTTTTATTTTTTTTATTTTTTTATTTTTTACAAAGTTTGAACTATGTAAAAGCCTGTTCCTTGACAAGGTTGAATTTGGCAGCTTCAGTGTATCTACTGTATGTGTGTTTTACATGGATAGAAAAGCTCTGTACATTAAGCAAATGACAACAGAGGCTTCACCTTTTCTCCATATAGCCTTTTCTCTTGCTGTTTAAAATGAATAGCCTAGTTGAATGAATAGTTTTAAGTTTCAGATTATCTATGGAGCCTCATAACAATGAGCATAACTTCAGCATAACTGTAGTTTTTTTTTTTTTTTTCACATAAACTAGGTACAGTTAGGCAGTTAGGCTATTGTGTAGCTAATGTGTTCAAAACTGGAGGGAGGTTTGCTCAACTGCACATGCACAAGATGTTTTAATTGTGGGCAGTGAATATAACCGTCAAATGTGCTCCTGCCTCTTTGCAAGTTTGTGTACTTGTTTTCTGTTTACATACAAATAGGTGTAATTAGATATGCGTTCAATCTTAGATTTTTAAACACATTTTCTTGTGTACTCTGATTTTCCTTATATATATTTTTTTCTTTTTATGAAAAAAAGCTATTTTCAAACCACCATGTGCACACTTCCTCCTGCTTGCATCATGCAGTGGTAGACTGACAGATGGGTCGGATTTTCCACACAATCCGAGATCACAGCAGTGTTGGGCGCCTTTTGGGTCATGGAGATTAGCATGTCATATATAAATAACATGTAGCATGTCACTGTGGTTTTACAGTGCCACTCTTTATTTATTTATTATGTTTATTTGAGTTTCATGTAAAAAAAAAAAAAAAAGATTCTGTCGTATCTGCTTGTGTAAACAGTAGACAGTGTACACTGTTTAACCATTATCAGAACTTATCAGAACTACTATACTATATGTGTTAATGTTTCACAGGTTTAGGATGAGGTGTTTGGTATTTAGACTCTAAGTAAATAATATACTCTTAACTATCCTGCTCATAATATGTGATACCAAAACTAAGTACCTTTTTTGATGCCTTAGTTTGGGCATATCAACCAATGACTACATATTATGGCTGAATGATATGCAAAAAAAAATCATATTGCGATATGACTCATGATTACAGTGGGAATGGTAATTTTTGCATTTCACTTTAACTGAATAAAAATGGGCGGCAAGGTGGTGCAGTGGTTAGCGCTGTCGCCTCACAGCAAGAAGGTTCCGGGTTCGAGTCCCGGCTCGGACGCGGGGTCTTTCTGTGTGGAGTTTGCATGTTCTCCCCGTGCTTGTGTGGGTTCTCTCCGGGTACTCCGGCTTCCTCCCACAGTCCAAAGACATGCAAATGGGGACTAGGCTAATTGGTTACTCCAAATTGACCATAGGTATGAATGTGTTGTCTCTGTGTGCCCTGCGATGGACTGGCGACCTGTCCAGGGTGTACCCCGCCTCTCGCCCGAAAAGATGCTGGGATAGGCTCCAGCCCCCCCGCGACCCTACTAGAGGATAAGCGGTAGAAAATGGATGGATGGATGAATAAAAATGATGATAATGTGATTTGTGCTGGGGTCTGTACCAAACAAGCAAGTTCCCTCACATCTGGAGAATATGATTTGTAGGCCAGGGCATTTCTGTAGCACCACGGTGCTTCAATTATGGTATGTTGTGGCACATTTGACCTTTTTTTTTTTATCAAAAAATTGCAGCTCCTGCCATTTGGATATTGCACTTGGCCATATTGTGAATTTGATAAAATTTCGATTACTTTCAGTTCATTGCAACTACACATAAAGATTGACGACATGACAGATTCCCAAAAGTGAAGCCAAAACACCTCCATCACCCCCTGGTGGCTTGCCGCAGTACATGTCAAATACAATTTTCCCAAAGATGGTTTCTGTCATTTTAGGTAGTTCTTGTCACAATGATTCAAGTGTAAATTTTTCTGATAAATTGGGTTTTCATTGTTGTTTTGATGCTATTTATAAAAAAAAAAAAAAAAAAAAAAAAAAAAAAAAAAAAAAAGGGGCTGTGACTTCATGATTGACAGCTATGATTGACTCACAGTTGAGTTGGTTGGGTGTATGTGTGTGACCTCGATACTGTGGCGCCACCCCCTAGTTGCTACTGTGCAGACTCTGGCTCCAAATTGGATTACCAATCCAAGATGGCAGGGCCTGTATCCGGGATATTTTGGCTTTGTTTCTGTAAAGTGGGAGGATGTGGAGACGTGTCGTCCGCGTTTATACACAACATGTTGTAACCCTTTAGTGCTCAATACATCAGAGTTACATGAAGAACTTTGTTTTCAGCACTGAAAACGAATCGTGATCCGAATGGTGGTGTGTGTGTGCGTCAGACGGACTGAGTGAGAGACACACACATACAGAGTAACACACACATACAGAGAAGTCACATACATTCATATTTGCACTGTGTAAATGCAGTGATAATGGCAATCTCTAAGGAGTGTAAATGTTATTCTAGTTTGTTCCGTGTTTGTTTTTTGTGTTTCTTAAGTGATTGTGTTTTTGTGAGTGTGCCATGTACTCAAGCCAGGAGTGTATTGTTGTCACCTCGGGCCCCCTAACATCATTTATACAGTTTCCACACTAACGCACACCAACACACGCATATACACACACAGACACACAATAGTAGCAGGTGTCTACGTTGTCAAGAGAGCAAAGCAAGAAGCATGCCTATGTGGATGTGTGAGCGAGTAGTGCGCGCGTGTTGTGTGTGGTTGTGCACAAACACAGGTGTGTGTCGGTTGATAAAGTTTATCAGCTCAGGGCACGTTGCTGTCGGCAACCAGTGTTGTGAAGGGAAAAGGCCACGCAGACTGTGTGTGTGTCTTTGGGGAGAACGATGGCAAACATAAGCACTGCTGATGACCCTCTCCTTATCACACACACACACACACACACACACACACACACACACACACACACACACACACACACATACATACACACGCATGCATACACACGCATGCATACACAGCAGAAGATTTAAATCCATTTTGAAGAGGGAAAGCTATCCGCATACTTATAGGTTGATATTTCAAGAACACCAAAGACTGTGACGCCTGAAACATTACTTTTTTGTGAGTGTAGGCATTGAAATAGATCTCCATGAAGTGGCTGAGCCTAGCAACTCAGAGACAACAACAGGATGCACACTAAGGTGCTCACTGTTCCCAGATTAATGTCTCAGCCACATTTGCAAAATGTTGGCAAACCATATCTAAAACTTCTTGTATTGTAGTTCTGTGGCTGATATTTAATGGCCTGTCCTCTGACACAACAGTAAATATGGATACACACTGTTGATATGCAAATGGTGGTTGAATATTTGCTTATCTTAACCTCTGCCCTAAAATAACCTCAGACACCCAAAACATGAAGACTGCTTTTCTGGTAATTAGAAACTCAAATATAACTCAGGTAAATATTAGAACTGGACGGTCAAATTAAAGTGTGACCCCAGCATTTGACTGGCTTCAGTAGCCTGATGGGCAGTGAAATCCACATGGGCTAAAAACTTTGGACGTGCTACTGAAGTGCCTCTGGGCCAGGCACTTGACCTTCAAGTGCTCCAGTTGTTCAGCGGCTGAAAGAACATGACTAGACTGGGCAACTCTCAGCCTAGTGTGGCAAAAACTGCTCTGAAACTACTCACTCACTCACTGTGAAAAAGATGTTTTTGGACAACTAGTTTGGTTTAGATACTCTGTGCTTTAACCAGCCTAGTTTTTGGCAGATTTCGGGGTACAGTATATGTACTCACTTGCCAGGTACCAGGTTAACCTAGTCAGCAACAATTTTGAGAAGCATTTAATCATTCAGATAATTTTTATTATTCTCTGGCTCCAGCTTCTCATATGTGAAGATTTTCTGTGTTTTAGGCCTCCGCACCGGCGACAGCCAGAGCTGGAGACATTTTGTTTTCGGGTTGTCCGTCCGTATGCCCATCCCATTCTCGTGGACACGATATCTCGGTAACGCCTTGAAGGAACTCTTTCAAATTTGGCACAAACGTTCACCTGGACTGATTAGACTGATTAGGTCAAAGTCATTTGACCACCCAAAGTAAATAATGTTTACATGTTTTAAATTTGGGACAAGAGAACACAGGTATCAGCTCAGTAGTTGGTATCAGCAGATACCCTGAGTTGAGAAAAGTATGTATTAGGAGAGAAAAAGCTGGATTGATGCGTCCTTGATAGTAAACTGAATGTCTTAGTTTTTTGACTATTAGTCAGGAAAAATAAGTGTGATGTGAATACATCAAGTTGTGCCCTACACTGGGCATTGAAATGACCGTTTTTCACTGTCTGATATTTTATAGAGAAAACATTCAGTCATTTAAATGAATAATAATCGGTAAATAAATTAATAATGAAGAAGCCCTACATTAATCGTCTCACCATTTTTCTTATTTCCTCTCGTCTTTAAATCAGTATCAAATAACATGCATGGATATCCCAAGGGAACAAATTAAAGGTAAATAAATGATGATAGTTTCTCATTACAGTGTTTATATAAAGCTATATGATCCCTTGGATATTATGACTTTTGAATATCCAGTAGAGAAGAGATGAATCAGTCTGGTGCTGAAAAGCATTGCATTTAGGATCTATGTAAAAGCTTGCATTAAAAAGGAAGCTGTTAGTCAGCCAACTGTTAAGTGTCAAGTGTCTGAGCATCCTTGAACACACCAAGAAGGACAGTTGATAAACAGTCTCTGTTCACAGCTGCAGTACCATGCAATGATAATGTAACTTTGGTTTTAAAAAAAAAAAAAATAAGCCTGATTAAATGTCGTTGTGATGGATTACCCATCTTAAACAAGTTTCCAGTAAATGCAGATTCATGTGCATGGTACACCAAAATGAACATTTGTTTTTTTTTAGTCAGTCAGAGAGACAAAATCAGTAATCTCAAACAGACACGCTGTCCTCAGAAAATTGAGGGTTTAAATGGGGCTCATGATGTTTATCACATGTGGTCCAGTCTGTGTGCCTTCTCTAACGCAGTGGCCGCAACTTTTCAGATAATCCCCAAAATTAGTATGTGCACTAGATGGCACTGTTGCCATATCTCACCTCACACACGCAGACACACACATACACACACAAACCAGCAGAGATTGGCAAACGCAACGCTACCTAAGGCTCAAGAGATGGAGAGGCGCATTCTGTCTGTCTCTCGCCCCCCCCCCCGTCTCTCTCTCTTTGACACACATACATACGCTGTCGTTCTCCGTCAACCGTTTTCTCTCTCCCTCTTTCTCTCACACACACACACACACACACACACACTTACATTACCTCTGTCTAGTCATCCTCTGTAATGTATCGTTATTACTAAAACAGACACCCCATAATACTAAAGCGCTCTGTTACAGCAGCCAACTGCTGGAAAATCAAAAAGATTTACAGTAGGCATACACAGTATTGCGTGATTCATAAAATGGTGTAGCATGTAATCATAAGCTGCTGCAGCAGAGACAGGCTGCAAAATCCTGCCTCACATTCATACACTTGCATCAGTTACGTTCGCTTACACCTACAAACTGCATGGAACTGCAGTTGTCTACTGTCAGCGTCACTGGAGTTTTTTATTTTTTATTTTTTTGTGTGAGAAGTGCTTTGCTGAAGAGCACTTCAGGAGAGGGGATTACCTCTCAGTCACTACTCCCACAGTTTATTCTGCCTGCAGGGATTTAAAGTGTCGTTTGCCTGGTCACCAAATCACTTCTCCTCTTTTGAGGAGGCCGCTGCCTGAACGAGGCCAAAATCAAGTGTGAACAGTTGGTGTGAATTTGTAGTCATCTTCGCTGTGTCATAGAAAGCTCTTCATCCAATCTAAAGTGAAGTGTGTATGTGCTCGTCAGAGAGCGAGATGAGAGGGATGAGAGTTTGAACCACAACCGAAATTCAGTTAATACCAAGAAAATATGGTTACCTCGACTTGGTTATCAAAACAGGCACCTGAAGAGGAAACACACACACATGCAGATACAAACAAGAGACTGTCCTCAACAGAACCGTGACAACATTGGCCATTTGTTCAAACACACAATCTCCGTGTGTTTGTATTTTACTGTCAAGTGACCTCTTGTGGTTTTGCCACTAATAACTGTCCCCTCTCAGAAGCGAAGGTGGAGGTATTATGATTTTTGTCAGAGCGCCTCAAAACCTCATGAGAGGTGACCAGGAGCACAGAGCGCATAATAATGACACCGAGGACTGTGGTTTTCATTCTGTCTCCTTCCAACCATCAAAATGTGGTGTTAGATGAGAAAACAATCGTATGTTTCTACGTTTTGGAAGCCAGTGATAACTGGCCAAAAGACCCAATAGAGGGACTACCTCCTTGAGATGAAGTACATTTAGTCTAAAATGAATTGACAGCTATTATTAATCGTTTGAGACATTTATCATGCAAAAATGCCAGTAAGGTACTGCTTTCATCTTCTAAAAGGGAGATTGGCTCTGCTTTTCTAATGTAATTGTAAATATATTAACTTTGTGTGTTTGAGTTTGAAGGAATTGGATGATTTCATCTTCAGAGTTTGAGATTGGCATTTTCACTGTTTTCTGACACTTTCTTTTTGACAAAATTGCCCCATTAACCAAAAAATAATTGACAGAATGACATTTCATTTCATGCTACACCAGTGAAATACCTCAAACAAATTAGGTACGGTAAGCTTAAACCAATATCCCCATTTATTCATCAATAAGGGTTAACTAAATGCTCTTCTCCATAAAATGCAATATTGTTTAACAGCAGCACAAACTATAACCTCCAAAATGACCAAATGACTAAAATAGTTTCAGCAGAGACTGAACATTGTAATCCTCATGAAGATGGGATTTGTTTCAGGTCTGTTGTATTGGACTGCATTAGTTTTAGCTGGGTGGCTAATAAACTGGCAAATGAGTGTATATAACTTGAGGGGACACAGCAATGACTGTCATTTTTAAGTTGGTAAAACCTCCAATCCAGACTTGCAAACAGGGCACTATTCATCATCAGAATTTGAAGTTTGACCTCCGTTCATCATCAGTGAGCCAGTAAGGAGTGCCAGGCCCACACTTCTGAAACACAAAACAAATTTGCTCTTTTGTTGAGCTGACAGTAAAAACACTAAGAAGCTTGCCAAGAAACTTAATATTGCGCAGGGTCAATAAAAGCAAACGAGTAAATCACAAACTCATGAACACACTCAACCAAACTTTCCAAACCGACCAGGAAACAGTTTGCTCTGCATGAGGGGTGTTAAAGTGAAGGAGGAAGTGAGGAACAGTCTGTCTTAGTGCTCGCTTTAGCAGGACACAAAATGGCTGC
This sequence comes from Seriola dumerili, assembly GCF_002260705.1. Lineage (NCBI taxonomy): Eukaryota > Metazoa > Chordata > Actinopteri > Carangiformes > Carangidae > Seriola > Seriola dumerili. The sequence continues at coordinate 8,447,031 of NW_019174365.1, read as the reverse complement.
CAAGTTTGGCCACAGAAGCGGAGCTGTGACAGTTCAGCCATCACATCTGATTTAACAAAGGTTGCTGCTCGACTCCTCAGACCGACAGTAGCCAAGGCTGCTGCTGCTGCTGCTGACGGTGCTCCCTTAGGTAGTGTACCTAACTGCTGTACATCCTGTAAGGCCACAGTCCTGCCCAAAGCATGGCTATTAAAACCAGCTGGTTATGAATGAAATGTTTTTGAAATAGTGCTGTTCATAATTGACTTGACTTTTAACTGACAATAAGAATTTGATCGATTTCTTTGAATCCTATCAGTTAAACAGTTAAAATATCCTGGGACGTCAGTACCATCTGAGTGGTTATGCTCCGCCGCGGGTCTCACAGTTAACAGGCCGCCACCAGACTAACCCCACAGCATGTCGACATGTTGCTGTTTCTACTAATAGACAAGCTGTCCGCTATGCTGAGGACTGAGGTAGGCCAGGGCTGTTCATTGTATTTTGCAGTCTGAAGAGTGCGCCTGCAAGTTTCCATTTTGTTAACCTGTTGGCTGTTTCTGATCATTAATCAGCTGAGAACGTAGGAGGAGGTTTTCCTTACATTGCTCTCCACCCTGCAGGATTCAGTGTTTGTTATTCTGTTTATCCATTCGAGTCTGGTTATGATTGGCTATTTATTTTAATAAGTAATTTAATATTTTCCTACACGGCAGAGGCTATTATATACAGCTGTTACACACAGCTCACCTGGCCCCGGAGGATTCAATATGTGTTTTGTTTACAGTCAGTCATCTATTCTAAACAGTGCGTTTTAATCGTGTCTGTTAACAGTAGATGGTCAGTTAATGAGGGTCGGCTATCAGTCGGGAAGAAAATAAAAAATTTGCATCTTTATTTTGACAGATATGACTTGATGTTGTGTCTGTTCAACACTACATTCCTTGAAGGTATCACAACACCAATGGTAGAAATACATTTACTCCAATACTGCATTTAAACACTGTTTTGAGGTGTTTGTACGTCACTTGAGTTTAATTTTATGCTTAGACTCCACTACTGTTCAGAGGGGAAATCAACCCAACAACCCAGCATTGTAAACAATTATTCGCAGATTTTATCCAGACACATGTTGTCTTCAGTTTATATGGAAGATGTCTGAACAACAGAACATTAAGTACATAGCAGTTTTTCTCTGATAGTTTGTTAAAAGGAATCAATTGTACATGATAGAAGTGAACTTGGGTTTTATTTTAGGTGGGGTAACCTCCCTCTGCTATAAAACCCTGTAGGAAACCCTGAATTCAAATGACTTTTACCTCAACTAGGTAAAACATTTACTTATTGCTTACACAGTAATGCATCAATATTAATATTATTATTATTATTATTATTACTACACAGTAATTATGTAAAAGTGGGGCCTTCATGTTATCTTAGTACTTTCACTTTGATGATGTCACACCCCACAAAAAATAAACTTTTTACTCTTCAGTTTTCAGTATGTCAACAGTAACACTCACAGAACCTGCTGGTTGACCATCTGCAGTATTGCAAGTCAGGGATTCTTCAGCTTTTCAAGCTGAGATCCAAATCGGTAGTTTCTCCTCCTCCTCCCCTCTTCAGGAGCCAGGCTGCTTTCCTCGTAACTCCTTGTACTGTAGCCCAGTACAAAACCTTACTAGCTATAAAGCCAAGGCCTAAAAACAGAACATTTGTCATGCTCACTGTAGCAAGTGTTTCAATGTCACCACCTGCACAGAGATCAGTTAACCTCGAGATTAAATGACCTTGAATTACACCTGAAAAATATGAAATAAAAGGTGTGACACTGCCCACAGAGCCTAGGCCAGTTGCCAGTATTTAACATTTTTTATTGCCATGAGAAGTGTAAGAAGAGTCCGTCTTAATTTTCTGAATGAAACACTCAGCTACTGTATTTCAGGTCATGATTCAGATTTGAAGATTTCATAATATGTACTGCTGAGCATTTTTCCATTTAAGCTCCCATAATGTGCCGTAATCTGCGCAGGTACATATTTAGATAAAGATGAAATACTATCTATTTTTATGTGGTTAAAGGTCTCTCCCTCAGAGGGAAGAGTTGCAGAAAAGGTGGGGAGAAGATAGAGACACAGGGAGAGACTGAAGGGAGGAAAGGAAAGAAAAAAGGGAGGAACACTGTGTGTGTTTCAGCGTGTCAACACGTAGATATTTCCTCTGCAGCACTCTGTCTTTCTTCATATCTCACCCAAGTGTCAGGGGAGTGGGCGGCAGGCCCTGTCTGGAGAGACCACACACGTTTAGCCTTCAGAAAACTAGCCTTGGCAGTGCTGGTTGTTACCATGAACAGGGAAGTAACACATACTGTAGTTGAGTACATTATGTGCTGTGTGAAGTCATTTTAAATTCATATTTAACAGCAATAGAACTTGCAGTTTCTAGTTAAATCAGGCAGTGTTATGTAGTTTCATAGTTACGGACAGAAGAGGCAGTGCTGTGTAAATAAATGTTTTTAGAGATGGCAGTGTCAGTCTGTTTGCCTCTTGTTCTGTTGGTCAGTCGGTCCACCACTTTGGTCCAGACTGAAATATCTCAACACCTATTGCAACCCTGTCTCCTAGGAATTATGTTCATACATTACTAAATTGTTTTCCAATTATGTTGTGGTGGCAATGTAATCACTGGCTGGATTATGTTCAGAGGCAATATGTTTTGGATGAAGTGCCACATTTATGAACTGCACCAGAGTCACCAGGAGGTGGTTGGGGTAGATGGCATGCACACAAAGCACATGATTGTCACAGAGCCTGGTTTTGCATCAAAATCCCATCTGTGGTTAGTTTTAGGCAACAAAAGCACTTTGGTTAACGTAAGAGAAAGTGTGTGGTTTTGATTTAAATGTTGTGCCTAAAGTCACTGAACTTTTTCTGTATTAAACCAAGCCACGGTCTTTCCCTAACCTTAACCAGAGAGCTGAGAGTGCCTAAACATAACCATAAAAAAGTTTAATAATGCTATACAGTGTTTCCCACAGAATTAGATTCTATTTATGGTGGAGTTCACACAGCACACTCTCAGCACAGGTAGGCCTACGCAGAGAGGCCATTGGCCCACTGATGCAGCAGGATTTCTCCTGGTGCTCTGGATGGCCAGTCAAACTATGACTGACAGGTTCATTGTCAATGTGCTCGTGACAGAGGCAGAGAGAGAGGGACAAGGAGGGGCTGAGGGAATCAATGCGCTGCTTTCAGGTCTACAATGAAAGAAGATTCAACCCATTTGAAATAATAAAAGAAGAGAAAAAAAAACCAAAATCAATATGTGGCAGTCAGCGTTGATATGGTGCCGCACATAAATCAATGTATGGGAAATGCTGCTGTAGTCGCTGTAAATGGATATTGTACTGGAAAATGAGATATTATGGAAAAAAACAAATGTGTTGTCAGTGAGCATGTTTCAGATAAATCCAGTGTCAACATATTTGTAACTTGTGAAATACATAAATTAAAAAAACATTTTCTCATGTTAATTGAAAAAATAATCCAGTCACAATTACTTTTTCTTCAAAACCTATTTGCTGTTGCAAATTATTGTGTATAAATGTCAGCATGCAAAACTAAACTGGTGAACAAATTAACCTAAGTATAATTTTGCTAATCATCTGAAGTGCTCTTCTTTTTAAGTAACAAAACACACCTGGCTCCAGCAGTTGTTTGAATCAGTGGACAAAGTGATGAAAAACTAAATTTCTGAGGGTGAAAAAGATTTGATTGAGGAGGCTGGAAGGCTGTTGAGGCCACATAACTTCAGACTTGGTGCACAGCACTGAATGCAAACTGCAGTATTGGTGGGGAAACCCATAAACACCCTCCACTGGTAATATGATTCATACTTTCAGATATCTCGCAAATGGAATGAGTTATAGACTCAGTTACATCTTTCATTCGCACAGTATGGTCCTGCCCTTCAGAGAGACAACCTATTTGTCACGCTTGGACAGACTTCAGCCATTGTGGCAAAATATAAACTGATGATTCAGACTGAGTAAACAAGATTGTTGAGAGTTGTAACACAAATTCCAAATGTGATTTATTAATTTGCATTATAAGTTTAAGCAGTGTCTAGAATGCAAGGGGTACAAATGAAGACTTGTCCCGATAGCTTTTTACTTTATTTAACTATTGTATGTAGCTGGAAAAAGTGTGAGATAAAATGCAAGTAACATTTATCCCTATGGTATAATCTCCCAAATATAATCCTGATGAAATTGCATGATAAGGCTGTTAATTGTTGTTTTTTGCATCAAATCAAACAAGCCACTGTGATAATTTAGTGTTCATTAGAGTTTATTGAAAATAATTTTGTGAATGACTGAAAGGCTTTACTGAAATTCTTTTAATGCTCACATAATTTGACATATGCCTCAGTGGGTTTCAGAAACATAAATGCTGATGATTCCTCTATTTTGTTGTCACTGGGTTTATTGATGTTAATTGTGGCAATGGATTCAGATGACAGACATAATTTGTGGCAATCACTTAAAAAGAAAGAAACGAGGAAAACAAACAGGCTAGTCCTGAGAGCAATGGTATAAACAAAATGCTTGTATGAGCCATAATTGAGTATTTATGACACAAAGGATATATTCAACCCACAAATATCCCACTGTACATTATTTACAGCAAAATGAAAACAAATTAGCCTAGTGGAAAGGGATTTGGAGATTGAAGGCCACACAGCAGTCCCTACATATGGGCTCTGCAGTAAGAATACAATAGGTTTTGACCTGCAGCTCTTTCACAAGTATTAAACCACTTAATTGCTTTCACAGTCTTAAAATCTAAATCATGAATTATTTATAAAAAAAAAAGGAATTGCCTCTTAATAAGCCCTGATGTCAAAGTGAATTTGAAACAGAGTTGATGTGCATATAAAATTCTTTTGGATAAGTTTGATGTCTCCTGCAGTTAGTTCTGTATGGAAGGAAGGCCAAAAGGTAAACACTCCTTGGAAAAAAAGAAAAAGAAAAAAAAAAGGCGCATAACAGCTTTGATTTGGCCAAAACACATTGAAGGCTGAGTGCATGAGCTAAAAGATTCTGTGCTCTGATAAAGTCAAAACCGAACTCACGATGTCCTGAAAAGAGTTATATCTGGCAGGTACTAGACACGGGTTATCACCCATATTACAACATGTTTACCTTGAAGCACACTTGTGGTAGTATCCGGGGGGGCTTTTCAGTGGCAATAAATGGAAAGCTTGTAAGGAACGATGAAAAAATCAAATGATCAAATGCAGTCAAAGCCTTCAGCAGAACCTGCTTAAGATTGCCAAAGATCTTGGATTGGGTTGAGGATGTATTTTCCAAGATAACCGTGATCAAGCATAAAACCAGACTGAAAATGGAATCGGTTCAGAACAAAATTATGAAAGTCCTTGAAAGGCACGGCCAAGTATAGACTTGCAATTGATTTCAAAATTTGTGGAATAACTGTTCAGGTGCTTCCCATCCATCAAAGGCATGTGAGCAAATCTGCACTAAAGGAAATGTGGAAAATACCCTAAATCCAGATGTGCCAAGCTGATAGACATTTCTTAGACCCAAAGATCTAATCCCTACTTGAAGTGCCTGTGCAATATACTGACTGTGGAAGTTGACATATTCTCATGATTCATTTTCATCAATTTTGCAATGCACAGACACACAGTTGTTTCCAATTACAGTAGAGATTAGTAAAAAAAAACAATAATCTCAGTCCATTTTGAAGGTAGCCTGCATGTGCATATTTTAGGGGATCCTTGTCAATTAGATTTGATATCACTTTGATTCGACATTATGTGTCTGTGAAATATTATTTTAACTCGCACCTTTGACCTCAAACATGCATGCTATGCAGTAAATATCAGGTTTACATGTTTGTTACTGATACAAACATAAATGTGGTAAAATTGCAGTAATACTAATTTAAGTCTCAGACAAAAAAAAAAAAAAACTGTACCCAACTATACCAAAACAACCTGTGACCCCTCAAAGACGACAGGTCTCTACCGTTGTCAGAGAGAGAGAGAGAGAAAGAGGGAGGGAGAGAGAGGAGCCAGGCTGATATGGACATCAAACTTTAAACTGACTGCTTTCCTCCTGTTGGGTTGGGTTGGGTTGGGTTGGGTTGGGTTGGGTTGGGGTTGGTGAGGTGAGTCTTCAGCCATGTCTTAATAGATTTCCTGGTGTCCTGTAGTGACATTTAAATGGATTCCATAAACCTAACACATCAAAATATAAGGGAGGCTACATTTATCAATAAGCTATCCATCTGCAACAGCTTTCCCCTGGAGACATACTGTAACTGAGCTGCTGTGGGCAATGAATAAGGTGTGTGTGTGTGTGTGTGTGTGTGTGTGTGTGTGTGTGTGTGTGTGTGTGTGTGTTGTGTGTGTGTGTGTGTGTGTGTGTGTGTGTGTGTGTGTGTGTGTGTGTGTGTGTGTGACTCCGTCACTTTGCAATAACACTGCAAAGGAAAGTGTGCATCACAGATGACTTGTACATTCAGGCTCTTTCAATCTCTGTTGCCACAGTTGAACTGAGTTTAATTGCGATTAGTATGCCACTGATATCTCCAGTGATGCTGGGCTTTCTAACTTTAGTGTAAAAACATCTGCTTGTGCAGCAATGAAGCAAAATTGTACCATATTGTGGAATCAAAGGAATTACATTTAGTCTTTATTCGACTTACAGCTGGTTATTCAATCTCAAATCCAATCTGACACGTAAGTTTGCCAATGGCCAGTAACCATGGGGAAAGAATATGTGGGATGTTGTGTAGTGAGCCTTTGGGCCGCTGACTGTATGAATGGAACAATGGAGTGTATGTATAGCACATACAGCAATCTGCGCCACTGGAGCAGATTTGAAGTCTTGAGCTTGTTCTTTGATCCGGTGATATACTACTGTGACACTGTTCGTCTTAACTGCAGTTAAACGTATGCTTCAAATAAAACTTTCGCTGCGTGAATATTCTCAACATGCTCGTGCATTAGCATTGGGAAGCACCTGTCACATGACTATACTTTGCAATAGTCACTATAAAGCAAAGGTTTCGTGGGTAGAGAGTAGCAGTGATTATCTAAACTACTTATGGAGGATATAAATAAAAGTTTAATTCTCTATAATGTACATGCATATGTAATTTTACTGTACACTGTAGGTATATACCATTTTTTATATGCTCTCTGGGAAATCAATTGAGAAATAATAAATTGATAAAATAGTCCGACAGGGACATTACTTCATCACATTGATGTAAAAATCGAATCTTGCCATAAAACAGTCCTGCTCATCGATTTACAACATTGTCCACAGTGGTTTCATACAGGATGTCTAAAGGTATAAATGGTGTGGCAAAAAACCTTTGAGGTAGACATTTATATTGTCTATATATGCACACAAAACCCCTGCGTGGGTGGGGAATCAGCTTGTTTGATGATTCACTTTTGACAAAACCATTTTTAAAATCCTCAGTATGTATTTTGAATCACTAGAACATTTTTTATTTGCACATGCCTCACTCTACTGTGAATGAATTTTTTGTTCGACTGCAATTTAACATAATAGCTTTGTGTCATATTTCAGGTGATACTGTAATTTTTACACTCACTGTCTTTTTTTTCCAAATTAACTGGACTGAGAGTGGCAACACACTGCTTTACTCTTGTCCAGCGGCATCTCAGGAGGCGGCAGACACTAACTAGCAGTACCAGGGAGACGGTGATAGAAAGTGCCGCTGGTCAGCTCCAAGGACATTACTCGTGAAACTTGTTGAAGTGTCACAGGAACTCTATTTTCCACTTCAGGTACTGTAGCTGATTGGACTTTGGAGTTAGACTTACCTGTGACCAATTAGCAATCAGTGCACAGCCTCTTTGACCTGCCACTCTCCCGGAGACCCGGACAGCTCTGAGAAAGACGGACCTGCCGTTGCCCACATATCTCTATCCTACAGTGATGGTTCATAGATCAGGGACAGCTGCTTTTAATGACACTGAGCATACAACGTTGATGTACTGTCTTAACTCAAGAGAAAGCTTACCCCCCCCCTTCTCGCCTGACCTGATAAGACTTTGGGTCAACTCTCTATTTGCTGTGTCTATATTTTTGTAAAGGTTGTGCTTCCTTTGAGTCTTCAGTTGACTGAGAAATACCCCAGGCCATGAGAAATCATTTCATTTTTTATACCTTCTTCTTCCCAGTGCCTCAGAGATTTATGAGCAAAGCCTACTCTTTGTTCAAATGTCAAACTGATTGTTTTGACTTCTCATTACACAGAGTGACAACAGCCTCATCCACCCTCAGGTTGTCACATTTTGTGGAGAAGGTCGGCAAAGTCAGGTAAAAATGGAGGCGGGGATGGCACAACTCGTCAAGATTCATACTCAGTGGCTCATCCATTTACTGTGACAACAGTAAAAAAAACACAATGACATTTTGTTACACACAGTCACAGTTCTTAATAATAGGTAGTAGGATATCAGGATATACAGTGTTTTCAAAAAGAAAGTTATGAATGTATAAATGTGTAAATGGCTTCTTAACTCATTCTGTGGAATGGACTTAGGCAAAGCAGTTTTATTTATACAGGTTTACCACAAGAACTTCCTCAGTGAACTTATTTATGAAAAAGAGTATAGATTAAGCACCCGCAATTTTCAGCTACCTCCTCTCATTGTTTATCTACCCGCAGTACTTTTCCATGCCATCAGTGTCCCGCAGAAACTTTGGTTTTCTAGAAAGCAACATTGTCGAAACCTGAGGCTAAACTGGTGTCCCGTTGAACGCAACACCCTCTGCCCATTTCTCCCACTGCTCCCTATGTCTCTTTCTGGCTCCTTCTTGTCCTCCTATCTCTGTTCCACCCTTTTTTTCCATCCCCTCCTCCTCCTTCCCCTTCACCCCCCCACCAGGTTCTTGGCAGTGCTTGGCAGTCGCCCACCTTGTCTAACTAGCAGGTTGATGTGTATCTGTGAACGTGTGTATTTTCTGTGTCTCCGCTCAGTGTGTGTATGTGTGCACAAGATTGCGTGTATGTGTGTGTGTGTGTATGTGTGTGTGTGTGTGTGTCTAGCAGTAGTCTAGACGTGGTTTCCTCTCCTGTGTTTGTCTTTCTCCTCGGGCCAGCTGATCTGTTCAGCCAGGAATGTTACTGCTACTGCTGCCATACTGTTAACACACACTCTCTGTTTCTCTGCAGCTCCCCCTTTTTCGCTCCCCCTGTATCTCTCCTCGCAATTTATTTTTCTCTTTCTTTATGTACACATATCTGCCATTTATCTCTCTGTCTGACTTTCCCTATTCTTGGTCTGCATCTTCCTCCCTCTCTCCTTCTTTCTTGGTTTCTGAATAACAGCGTTGCCATTTATCTTTCTTCTGAAAGGCCTATGATGCCCATCTTTGAGCATCCTCACTTTCCCTTTCCCCCCCTCCTATTGTCTTTGTCTAGCCCCTCTCTCTTTTTTCCCTCTTCTCCCTCGCTCCCCTCTCCCTCCCTTCCTCCTCCATTACTTTTCATCCTGCAGACAAAGTTGTCTTTCACTAGATTCCTGCTGGCAAAAGATCAGCTCACCTCAGCGTGTATGTAGTTTTATGTGAGTGTGTGCATTTATACAAATACTAATATTCGTGTATGTTTTTGTGTGTGTGTTTACTGTATTTGATCACTAGTATAAAAACAACTACAGTTAAAGTGTGTGTGTTTGTGTGTGTGTGTGTGTGTGCGTGCGTGTGTGCGCGTGTCAATGGCATTGCCAGCCAGACTGGCATCAGTGTGGCACACCTCAAAGACTGGAGACAGGCAGAATTAGAAACATGCACACACTGGATAAATTGTAGTGACCTGATTTTTCTATTTATTCTCTTTTATTTATTCATCTTTTAAACTTATAATACATATTCATACTGCCACCTTCGGGGAAACTATGACCATATTTCTGTCTGTGTGCGTCATATGTCAGAAGCAGTATGTACAACCTTCTTATCCAAATCTGAGCAAGAAAGCAAATAGGAATGTTTCCCAAAATGTCAAACTATTCCTTTAACTATTTATATTATAAATTGCTCTTTAATGATTCATCTTGTGTTTATATTTTTGTCTTTTATTTTGGAGACTCTTGGACAGTTTTGTCTTACTTTGGATGTGTCTGTCACATTCTGCTCCTCAGTTCCCCACGGCTCCTGTCTCTTGCCCCTGCTCATGTTTATCCCTTCATCTCCCCAGACCAGCCATTCTCCATCTGCCCACCAGATGTCCCCAGACTTTCTTATGGCCCCTATTTCTATCTGCTCACCTGCTTCCCATTGTCAATCACCTGAGCTTCCCTAGGTGGTATTCAAACCTGCCACTGTCCCCAACTTCTCATTGGTTCGTCTCTTTAGCATTTTCCTGTGTGCTTGCAACCTCAGTTTTGTTACCTGTTGTCTGTGTCTACCTGTCTGTCTACCTGTCCACCCATCCACCTGTAAGCAGCCTGGTTTTCTTTAGTCTAAACAACTTAAGTTGAGCTGAACCTGCCTATATGTTTGTCTGGGTCCTCCATGCCTGTGTTGTTATCAGCAACGGTGACAGTCTCGTTCTCCGAAAGTTTGATTTTTTCATTTTCCAATGAAGGGGCAAAATGTCGTGGGAGGTTCACGCCATGTCCCTCAGGTCCCACCCCATTTCATACAGGTGCCTCGACCAGCCAGAAGGAGTTACTACTGCAGGACATGACCTCTTCCAGACTCCCCTCACATTAACAACTGTAGCAATTGTGTTCGCTAATAGGCATGATTGAATCAGGACTAGGAAATGAACCTGCATCTCTTGTGCCACATGTGCACCATTTAGATACAGATTTTTGATTGTCCAGGGTAGTCACATGCATGCACACAATACTGTGTTTATTTTGTTAAAATTAAGTCACAAACTGGCATTGACTTTCTTTTTTAAATCTTAGCCAGATTTATTTTTTTTTACCTGTCCTTACTTCCCTCTGTTATTCCTTTCCTTCTTTCCTTTTGTGTACCCTCCCCTCCCTCTCTCCTTTGCTCCTTACTTCCTTTATCTGTCCCCTTCACCCCGAGTGTCTCTGTTCTTACCTCTTCCTCTGCTTTATGCCTTCAGGTTGTAAAATTAATCTTCATAAAAGGGAAAAAAAGAAGTTCTTTCATCTCCCTTGTACCTCCTTCACAAAGACACACACACACACACACACACACACACACACACCTTCTCACTTTTAAATTAAACTGATAAAATTCTCTTTCTAGTTGGCCTTGACAAAGACCTGCACTCTCTGAAACACACACATTCAAACACACACCTTGGCACTGGTCACACATCTCACATAAATAAGCAGTGGGGAAGGGGAATTTAAAAAAAAAAAAAAAAAAAAAAAAAAGGTGGGGGGAAAAAGAAATGGAGGAAAAAAAAGGTTTTGTGTTCTCACCTGTTTTGCGGCTTTGCTAGAACGTGTTAAAAAAATTTAAAATATTAAGACATTAATAAGAAGTTACAACAGTTGTCACCAATCATCAGCAGAGACTCAAAATGGTCTGGATGACACTGAAAGAGCTCTGCAAATACAGAAACGCACACACACACGCACACACACACACGCACACACGCACACACACACGCACACGCACACACACACACGCACACACGCACACACACACGCACACGCACACACACACACGCACACACGCACACACACACGCACACACACACACACACACTGCTTCTTCTCTCAGTCTCTAACCATCTGGTTAACTTATCAGTCCTCTCTCTCGCGGTTGCTGTGGCAACCAAAGCAAACAGCGACTGGGGGCTGCCACACAGTACAATGCCTCTCTGTCTTTCTCTCCTTCTTCCTTCACTCTCTTTATACTCCCTTAGTCCCTTAATCCCTCCATCCCTTGCTCCCTCGGCCCGTCACTCCTTCCCTGCATCATTTCTTCTCTCTCTCTCTCCCTCGCTCCTTTCCCTGCTTCCCTCTCTGGTCGTTTCCTTTCCACCTTTCCAGTTTATATTTCTCCTCTCCCTCCTGTTTTGCTACCTTCATCATCTCTCTCTTTTCCTCCTCAATTCTTTTTCTGCCCTTTTTCTCTCTCTCTCTCTCTCTCTCTCTCTCTCTCTCTCTTCTCTCTCTCTCTCTCTCTCTCTCTCTCTCTCTCTCTCTCTCTCTCTCTCTCTCTCTCTCTCTCTTTCTTTCTTGCATTTCCTCTTTTTTCTTTTTCTCCCAAAGGCAACTCAGCCAATCAGGCTATTAAATTGAATTTCTCTTTCTGCTTTCTACATGAAATAGAAAAAGCGTTATGGTTTTCACAAAGAGAGAGAAACAGAAGGAATGTGCAGTATCAGTGTGTCTGTGCGAGTCTTTTGGGGAATGATGGTGACAAAAGAAGAGAGAAAATGTTTGCGTAAATGTGGAAGTTATTAGCAATCATCCATACTGTACTTCTTTTCCTCCTTCTCACTGTTCTTGTAAAACATCTTTAAATCTGTTGCCCTTTTGTGAGCATTTATGTTTTATTTTTTATTTTCAAGAATTCAGATTTCATTAATGTGCTGTTTAATCTGTAGTAGTATCAAGGCTGCAGAGTTTTTGCACCAACATCTCAGTCACATTTTCACAGGTCCAGTAATTTAACTGTGGGACACTGTAGCCATGTCTAGTTAAGGCATACAAGTAACCTCCTCTGCGTCTTCTTCTCTCTCTGACACACACACGTACACACACACACACACACACACACGCACACACACACACACACCACTTTTACACTCACATTTTTAATTTCAACACTGTCAAGAGATTGACCTGTGACTGTTCTTACAAGATGATTTTTAAAAACTGTATTTGAACCTTTTTTAAGGAGTATCTGCCCAGTCACATTTATTTAATGTGATATTTGTTCTGTTGTTGCAGAGGAGCATTTTTGTTTAGTTTCAGTAATTTCTGAAAAGGTGTATTATACTTGTGTGTGAGTGTGTCGATGCAAAAATAATCTTTTTTTTTTGTTTTGCTTGATGAAAAATAAAATCAGAGCAGATCTACAAAATGATGGATCTTCTATGTGAATGAGAAGAATGAATGAGGTTCTAGGTCACTGATCATTGCTTTGCTCTGTGACAAAAGTAAATTTAGATCTAGTTCTGTGTAGTACTAGTAGAAAAACTTTAGCGGCTATCTTGAGCAATCAGCTGGAGTTGCACATTTTATGCAGCTGTAAAACGTCATTAGTATGGTGACATTATAGGACCATATGATTTGCAACAGTAGAGGTTTGGCATGTGCTTCAGTTTGAATCAGCATGCTTGATAAAGCTACAGTGTTTGATCAGGTTTAGGTTTGTTTTAGTGTTATGGATTGCATGATCCATTTTTTTGGGTTCGACAATACATTACACACAATTACAGTGTATAATTTTATGAAATATTTCTTTTAAGTATTTTGCCTTTATTAGACGGTAGAGAGCCGACAGGAAATGAAGAGTGAGAAATAGGAATGAAATGCAATAAAGGTCCCAAGCGGGACTCAAACCTGTGGTGTTTACATTGTCGGCGCCTGAAACCCCTAAGCTGTCACTGATTTCTGGCAATTGGCTGAACAGGCCTTCAGTGAACCAGTGAAAATTGAATCGTATGGATTGTGAATTGGCTTGAATGGTCAGTGTTGTGTTTGTGTATAGAACTGTCATCTAGTGACTCCCAAGGCAGAGTTATGCTCCTCTACAATTAAGTAGAAAAGAAAAGGATATCTTGAATCGACTTCTAGTCCCTTCTAGGATCATTATAAGGTGGAGTATTGTTTGTCTAACTGACCAGGGGGATCAGCTGCTGTCTTCCCTTTCTCCTCTGCTTGTCATGAATTATATACAGATTGCTTAACCATTCTGTTGCTGATTGGACTGATAGATTTTTTTTTTGGCGGGGTGGTTAACATCTTAACTGATTATGATCCAATCTTTAATAAAGACTTACCTTTGGTTTTACATGCTTCGTCTACCTTTCTAAGCAACATATAAGAAAGTGCACGGACTATAAAGCTGATGGGATAAATGTCTCGGTGAAACGGAGTGTGCCAGATTTGCTAATAATGTGTATGCTTGGTGGAATGTGTCAAGGTCTTTTAAATGTACCATATTTTTAAAGCTAGAGTGCAGGACTTTTACATATAAACCAATGTTGCATTGAAGCCGTTGTGAAACGAGTTATCACAATTCTGATTTTCGCAGTATGGTGTTTTGTAAAACTGGTGTTGGTGGCAGCATTCCTTGGCGTACTGGTAGCGATACATTTTATGCCCGCCAGCAATGGTTGGTTTACAAGAGCAGAAGAGGGGAGCAACTATGGGGGGTGAATTCACATGTAGGCGTACATCATAAGCACGTGTCGACAGTGTTTGTGTAATTACTCTCACTGCCAGAAGGGGGAGACAAAAGTTCCGCACTGCAGGTTTAAGTAGTTTTTCTGATTTATAAGTGTGTGTGTAGTTGTGGCTGCACTGCACCACTGTGTTTTTGCATATTTGCATGTACACTTGGGTGTGTTTCTCCACTGCCCTTGCCTAAGGCAGTGTACATGTGTTTGTGTGTGTGCGTGTAAGTGATGGATGGGTTAGGTGAGCAGGTTAATCTCTTGCTAATGTAGATGAATTGTACACAGGCCATTTTACACAAAAAGTGCAAACAAAAAGCCTCCTCACACACGGGTGAATTATTCCAGTAGGAAAAAGCATTAGACACACCCACACACACACTTACTGTCGAAAAATTGTCACTGTACCAAGCAAAGAGCATGGAGCAATATAGGGTGAAGGGTACTGGGGGAATGCTGAACTTCAACGTGTGTGTGTGTGTGTGTGTGTGTGTGTGTGTGTGTGTGTGTGTATGTAAAGAAAAAAATATTGTGAAGCTCTCTGCTGCAAAGGATTTCACTTTAATTTTTTTTCTTTCCTTCTGAGCATCTAGCTGTCATTCTTTCTTTGTATTACTCTGATATACTAACTCTAATATAGAGACATGTCCACACATGCACAAGCAGTGACTCGTTGCCACTCGTTTCTTCTGTCAAAGTGCACCCACTCTGTGGTCTGGGGACCGTCAGTGGTCATCTGTGTGAGTGTGTGCCAGTGTGTCATGGGCCACAGACTTAATTTGGACCCAGCTCGTCTGAGTTTGACAGGCAGACAACAGTCAGACTTTGAAGTTGCTCTGCTTGGCTGCACAGAACTGCTACCAAACAGGCGTCCTGCCACCTGTTGATGTCACCCACAGAAAAACCTAATCAACACCACTGTGAACTGTATTATCGATGCCAGGAGCTGCTGGCCTTGAGCCAGTCATTGCAGCAAAACCTACGACCCTCACGTTACTCATCACTGTGTTCGCAGTCAGTCATCTTTACAGGCTGACTGAAATTTGCGAGAGTGAATAGTGTTGAGTGGAAGGAAATAAAATGGGGAAAAGCCATTTTATAAGGAATAAGCCTGGATTTCTGCTGCTTTTCTTAAATTTCTTATGTCCACACAGTGGTGGTTGTTTAAGTGATAAGACTTGACAAGCATCCACTAGCACTGCTAACAGACCGAAGCATATTCCATTAGATTAGAAGTTTACGTTGAGATTTCACCCTAAAATAATTGTTTGTAAACTCCCTTTACAAGTTTGAAACTTTTTCATTTAAATTGAGATTTTTAATTTATTCATTCATTTATTAATTCATGGTTTTTATGCCTCTGCACCACTGTCATGTTTTTGGGTTGTCTGTCTGTTTGTCATATTCTCATGAACACGTATATCTCGGTAACGCCTGCGGGATTGTCTTCAAAACTGGCTCGAACGATGAATGACAAACGTTCACACAAATGTCTAATAGGTAAGTTTTTATATCCGAAAGGTCACAGGTCAACTTGACTGTCATTATTTGACGCTATAACTCAGGAATAGAAGGGTATAGGTAGAAGGGTACTCATTAATCTGTGTGTGGGAAGGTAAAAGGCTCAACAGCAAAAAAGTCTTTAATTTTAATTGAACGTGGGATTACAGTTTAATGTTCTTTAGCTCTTTTTCCTTCAGTTTATTAAAAAAATTAGTTTCATGCCAAATTTTACTCTGTGTCTTAGTGCTCAGTGTTGTCAGCAAGTACATAATCTCATTTCACACATCCTACAATGCAGTTAAATCACAGCAGGGCGAAATGGGGGTGTGAATGTTGGTTCCAGTTTTGCCAAGAAAGTGGGTATAGGAACTTTGGGGGTAAATCAGAGTGAATTTTCACCCTCCTTACTTTGGTGGTGATTTGTATTTGCTTTACAATCTCAATACCTTGGCTCATTAATGATCCAAATACTTTGACATTTTTCTGAATAGCAAATGATTCTTTGTATAAAAGTCAGAAAAGTAAAAACAATCCATTTTCAAAGAACATTGCAGCACATCAGGATGCAAAAGCTAAGGTTGAATGTGTTTTTGAGCTAATGTGAATTAGCCTTTGAAATATTGAAAGCAATGCTTGAAATTCACAGCATTCTGAAAGATTTCAGGAATTTGGGTGACAAATACAAGACAACTATCTGTGCTTTATCACACACAAAGGAACCCATGCATATACTGTTGAAGCAAGAACATACACCAAACAAAAGATGCTGGAGAGAGACAGTCATATACATCAAAGCTTCCGCTGGTCCTACTTATTCATCCTGTCTTCATTCTTTTCATTATATTGTCAACTTTTTATTGGTGTATTCTTCCGTCCTGTTTCTCCTTTCCTTTTGCTCTTCCATTTAATAACCCACTCCATCTTTCTCTCCTTTTCATGCTTTCTCTTTCCTCAGAGGTCCTGAGGTCATCTCTGGATGTTTTTTGTTTGTTTTTTGTTTGTTTTTTTTTATTAAGTTTGAGTGTCCATGAGTTTCAAACTGTAAAAATTTAAATTCAAAAGTGTTGAATAATACTCATCCAAAACGGTTGGATGAAGTGTGGGTTGTGGAAAATGAAGAAGAGAATGAAGAAGTACAACAATGTTGCAGCTGTTAGTAATGTCATTCAATCTAAAGTATCTCAAAGTACACAGCATTTTCGTTACTAAGGCATCCTAAAAAGGCAAATTAGCTGGTCTGTTCACCTTCACCTCAGGCTGGACCGCAGCACAGTCCTTTTATCCTCACATCTTTGAGATTCTACCGTGAGTCTGTATAAAACTTATAACTATATTCAGCGCAGTAGTCGGGTCTTATGAGAGAGCAGCAACACCATCATCTTAGTGCTATCTGTTTTCACTGTTTCCCTCAGGACAGAGTTTTAAATTCATCTCTGACTCATCAGAGTATCTATAGAAATGCACAGCCTACCTGAAAGACTTTCTCACCCCAAATCTCCCAAACTCCACAACCTCAGTTCTGATGGCTTTTGGACCGTTTGCACCTCCAGCACTAAGCTCTGTTCTACAGCACACAGTGCCTACAGCTTAGTTGCCCCCCCCACCCCCCACCCAGCCCTGCAACACATCTTTTGCTTTGCTTTTTTGCTTTTACTGTTGTATGCTCCCAAGCACTTACTGATTCTAATTCGATTACTTTTATATTTCACTTTATAATAAAACAAATTTCCTTTGCTTCCCATATTGTCCCACTGTGCTGTTTACAATTCTTTTAAAATTGCAGCACTTTGAGACTTTTCTTTTAATGAAAAGTGCATTATAAATACTTTTTAAATTCTGTATTGTTTTAGTGTTTTGTCCAATGTTAACAATCCCTCTTTTTGTTGCTTCTAAGCCTTTGGTATTAGAGCAATAAAAATTGTTGTTCTGTCACTTCTGCATCTTTTGCTGCAAATTTCCAAGTTGGGTTTCTACAGTTTTATCACATTTTAAAGATTTGTTGCAGGGGTGTTTGTGATTGTTCATTTGGTGTAGGACCAGTGGTGGAAAGTATGTCCATTAACTTGAGCACTGAAGTACAATTTTGAGTAAAGCACTTGTACTTTAGACTTCCCATCTTATGCAACTTTATATTTCTACTCCACCACCTTCAAAATATTGTACATTTTATTCCGCTAGATTTATCTGACAGTTGCAGTTGCTACTTATCTTTCAGATTAACATAAATAAGCTTTTTAAAATAAAATGTCCTGTTAAAAATTAAATGATCACAAAAAAGGTGTCATGGTTGTCATGTTTCAGATGTGAGCGAGTTGTTAGCATAGCAGAGAACCATGCAGGATGGATGTCTGTCAGTGTCAGTCGTTGTACCATATCCATGCAAGCATGTGTCCTTCTCTTATTCTCTCCTCTACCATCCTTTGTTTGTCTCTCACCCTCCTCCCCTGTAGCTCTATTTCTGTGAATGATTCATAAAAAAAAACTAAAAAAACTAAAACTATAGAGCTGAATTTTATTATAGTTTTCAACAACTCTTTTCCTCCTTTCTCTCCATCTTTGCTCTCTCCTTCTCAATCTGTCTTTCCACTTAATTTCCATTTCAAATTCTGCATCTTATTCCACAGACCCCTTGACCCCCCCCCTCCATTTTTTTTTCTAATATAAGATCTTAACTGTAAAAGAGGCTCAGCATTTTATCTTGTGACGATGGAGAAAGAAATGCACACAACTCTTCAATCACCAGCTATCCGCTCAAAACCTGAATGACACATTTGCAACTGTACGGCCGATGAATCGTGTACGTATTAAAACATCATACTAACTGTAGGTATATGCAACTTCAGACACTGACTGTATTAATACACAAGTAGAGATAGCTATTGAGTGAAGATTTTGTTGGTTGTACATAATAGAAAACAATGTTGTGGGGAAGATAGAGCAGCAGAATCTCAGAGCTTATCAAACTTTTGTCATGAGCTATGCTCTTCATGTATTTCCTGCCATGTTAATAAGTAACCACCTACAATACCTGGAGTGAACTGATGTGTCGGGGTTCATACGTAACTGGACCCAAACACAGACAACACAAATGTGCAAAGATGGAGCTTTAATAAAAACGAATAAGTCCAAAAACGTGATGAAGAACTGAAGTTCAGGCAGGAAAACTAGATAAATAGAGGAAGTAAAACAAATGGTGTACATACAAGGTAAGTTATTTCAAAATAAAACAGGAAGTAAGTAAAAGTCTAAACATAAAGTACATACAAAAGTCCTTACAGGGACAGACCATGATATGATGTCTCACTTGATAATTTCAGTTCATCGTAATTGCTGTGTTTTGAGATTTACTTCTGTCGCCACATTTCACACGTTCGGCTCCAACACATGCAGACAGCAATCTGTCTTTCATGTGTGAAGGACAGCAACACTTGGTTATCTGCAAAGAACAGGCTTTTCACACCAAGAGACAGAGGCTTCGGAAAGAAAGAGGTTTCAGATTGGTCCAGCTGCACCGCTAACTCTTTTATATAAACACTGGGCATTGTTGGCGATGAAAATGGACACTTTTTTTTCTCTGAATGAAGACTGCATGAAGAAGAATTTTGATTGCACATCTGTTGCCGGACAACAAATATTTACTGAAGCCTACCTCATGCCAAAATTAATCAAATGTTTTTGTTTTCTTTTTGCGCAATCTGCACAAAAGCTAAAATGTCTTTATACTCTTGTTTGCTGATGAGGGTGTGTAAGGTGTCGACGTGGTCAATTGTGCAACATTCTGGATGAGGGTTCTTTTCTATTTATTTATTTATTTTTCCTCAAGACGGGTTCATTAAGGATGTTGATCAGTCTGTTTATATTGCCGCTTAATAACTTCCCCAGACTGCTGCTTGCACATCTACCTCAGTAATTACTCAGGTTCAGTTGTCTCCACTCTTACAAAAAGTCTGCTATAAACCCTTGATACCAGATGTTGAGAAAAAACAAGTGGCTTAACCGAAAGCTAGGTTGGATAACGTGGGTGTAGCAGCATGCATATCCATTTAGCTGTTTAGAAGCATCTCATTAAAGCTATTGCAACCACACACTCGCTCTGTTCTCATCTCAATTCAAGTCTTGTTTGCTTGTCTTTTAATTGAAATTTGGGTAATTTCAAATGACAGTACTGATATAATGCTTTATTGAGAGCTGTCTGTTTTGCTAAGGATTTAGCCTATGTGCCAAGGATGCAGGGTTTCTTGTTAAGATTGTGAAACTATAGGCCAATTTATTTTTTTATTATTATTACCAGTATTACCGTATATTGCTGATGGCCTTGATACAATCTTTTTTGGCCGACAAATAATCAAGCATGAAATATTACCTCCATCCTGCCAATCTCTATCAGCCTCCATCTGGGGTTAATGGCCTGTTTTACAATATGAACTTAACCTCCAGCATGGTAATCAGCACTTTAAATCAGAATTGTCATGATGCTGGTGGTGGTCAAATCATTGTCTAAAGCAGGAGGAGGCATGCTGCAAGTGTAGCTAACTGGGTTGATAAAGAGCATGCTGATTAATGACCGGCTCGAGTATCCAAAAGGAAAATTTTAGTTTTATGCTCATTGAGCTGATGGGGGGGGGCAGGGGCGACGACGACGACACTTGCTCTCTCCTGCAATATACAGTTACAGTAAACACCACTAATGTCACCAAATACATTTTGAATAAAATCCTGCCTGGAATTTTTTCACTGGGATTCACCTCTTCATTCCCAGATGTTGTTAGATAGGATCAGTGGTGCTAGCAGCCGTGTAATTTTATTTTATTTATTTTATTTTATTTTTTTTAAATGATTTTGTTTGTTTGTTTAACATCTTAAATAAAATGGTGGCAACAGGTCGTCCTGTCTTATTTTTGGCTTCATCCACTTACTAACGTTATGAGTCTAGATTGAAAAGGAGAGCAGGAGATAAAAGAGGACAATGTTGACACTTCAGATGTGGAGCACTGATAAACATCCATCATGATATTGGAATTGATGCGGAGGTCGCTCTACAAGAGTTTGATGTAACGTTCAGTCGCAGAATGAACTTCAAACAGGCTGGAATACCATTTCATTTTATTGTGCCATGTGGTTTTTTGATTGTTTATTGTAGCAGCTTGGTTTGGTCTTGATGTTGTGTGTTGTTATTACTATCTGTAGTAGTTAGGCAACTGTTCTTATGATGATGCTAAATGAGGAAATCTGTTGCTTCATGTCAACTTTTTACTGCACATTTCTCAGGGCTATTCAATTTAGGATATAATAGTTTGTTGTATCCTGTTATTTAGCTGCTGTTGGTTGGTCTTTGAAATGCATGTGGTAGGAGGCTAATCGGAGTTTTATTGTGGTGTCGTGTCATAACTGTAGGGCTAAAATACACAAATCAATGTCCAATCAATGGGAAACCTATGGGTAGAGGACAGGCGGTTCTTGTGCATACTGTGAAATAAAGTCCTGCTGCTGCAACTGGATACTAAAACAGATGGTTAAGGTTTCAGACAGATGGCCGTTTCTTTTGAAATGGTTAGTCAAAATCAACCTCACCCTACCAATTCTGTATTTAACCACAATCTTTTTCCAAACCCTAGTCACCCTAATGAGTTGCCTAAACTTCCCAACAAGTCCTCCAAATTAAAAGACAAAATGCATTGTGTGTCCATGCCCTCTAGAACAAGTGCTTTTCTGATGTGAGGTAAATATGTGTGACTCACATGTCAGTACAGTGACAGTCGTGCATCACATGTCTAATATTGACAGAAGATGTTTTACTGATAGTTTGTCTCAAGAGTTTAAAACTGAGACACAGTGCCTTTTCAGAATTGACGCACTTAGCATACTTAGCTAATATCTGACCATCACATTTCAAAACGTGTAATATTGGACGGATTATTAGACACAGTGGAAAAACACTTGTTGATGAAAAATGTATTTGCTAAGGCAAATAGCCTTTTTATTTTTATATAGGAACAGGTTTTTATCTAACAGGAATAAAATAAATCCAAATTTTGTATATTTTTGGAAGAAATCAGAAAAATACACAGAAGCATAAGTTTATAATAAGGAAGTTGTCTTCCTCTTTAAACAATTTAAACCTGAGCCAGTCCTCCACTCTGTCTCCCTTTCTTCTTCTCCTCCTCCTCCTCGGTCTCTTATTAGCTGCTGTAACTGTTCTATTTTATTACTATTCAAGGTATAAAGTCTTCTCAAATTACATTTCTGTTTGAATGCAGTACAAAGAATGAATGAATACAGAATTGATGTTGAATACTCATGCGGTAGATGATGGGAGAATGGAAAGGAAATTGAGAATATGACCGAGAAAATGGGAAAGAGAGAGAATTAGCATGAGTGTCTGTGTTTTCCATTTCAAAGTATCAACTCCACATTTGGGACGACATCTGACTTTGATACCGGGACTGTTTTGAAGGACTTGCTTGTTTTTCTCTGTCACATAATGCCTGCTCACATGTGCAGCTGGGAACTTGAAAAAATTAATTTGGTTTAGTTTATTTATCTGTGCAGCTGAGTAGAAAGGAGGGAAGGATTGTCCCACACAAAGCAAGCAAAACATAATACAAGTTCTTCAATTAACCTTTCTATGCTCAGTGTCTCCCCTTGTTCTCCAAGTATTCTCTCATTTTTTCTCTGTGGTAATTCTGTAATTATCAAACTAAACCGGAGATTAAACGCCTGAAAACATTTGGAAGTGAGAAAGCAAACAAAGACAGAAGGTGAGGGAGTAAAGAGACTAGATGAAGAGAAAAGGGTAAAATTTTAGAAAAATATTAAAATAAATTTACAACAGATTGAGAGTGTGTAAGAAAGACAGTTAAATTTAGAGTACTGGGTCTTTTTTTTTTTTTTTTGCAAATAGTTAACTTCAGTGACGTGGAGTACGGCTGTGAGAGAGAGCGAAAAAAAAAGATTCCTGTAGCAAACTAGGAACAGTCAGGTTACATATCTCCAGAATAAAACCACTCTGTCTCCTATAGTCATGAATTACTGATGTTTTTGAATAATTAATATCAGTGAAAATCCATTTCTTTTGATCAATTGAGAACAATCAAATTTAGTCACCATTTTACTCATTTAACCACTGTCTGTCAGTGTATTGTCCCTCTCCATTTCTCTGTTCTGTCATTTGTCTTTTCTATTCTGTTCTCCCTCATTCTTTCTCTATTTAATCTGTCAGCACAGTTCAATTTAGATTAATTTAGTTGTATTCATTTATCTCAAACGTGCTCTCTTAGCCTGAGTGTCAAAAGATACTGAAATGGCCTTTAATTTTCTAAAATAAACTTATACCTTTTATATTTAGAGGAAAAAATTGATCATTAGTGTCAAAACGATGTTGAAATATTCTATTCGATTTTTTTAAGAGGGATATTTTCAGCAGTAAGGTTAGCAGTGCTTCTGGTTGAAGGAATTTGGGGATTTTATTGTCTGCTTTTAAAACAAATACTCCTGATGTTTCAGGTCTTTTTTTTTATTTTTTTTTTATATAATGTATTTTTCAGTGTCACAGAAACTCATTGTTCAAGCTGGCCCCAAGTTGATATTTTGCTCTGACAGCAGATACTCATCTTCAAAGACACACTATTTGTCTTTTTTTTTTCTTTTTTTTTTTAAACATTATACTGTGAAAAATGATAAAACAGACATTTCTTTGTAGATGTAGCACAACAAATCAGCTTATGATTTTGTGTCGCTCTTTTCTACTGTTCCTCCTGCCCACTGTTGTTGTCTTTAATTCTAGGATCTCATACCTTGCTTCATACAACACACAGAAATGGACTGATTAATCAATAATACAATTTGTACACATTTTAAATGAATAAACATGAACACAAACTCATAATTTCTGCATCTAGCCACTCTAGAGCCACCTGCTGATAATGTAATCAAGATGAGGTGATGTAAGACATGGATGGCGGCACCACCTGCTGCGAATTGCTGTGCACCATATGGGATTTCTCCCCTTACCTCCATCTCAAGGTTTTACACTTATAACAAGTGTTTGTTGACAGTGTCAGCCAACAGAAGTGATGCCAAAGCAAGAAGAAAAAAAAATCCTTTCATTGTTTGTCAGATATTTTGACTTGTCACTGTACCAAAAGCACAGGTGTGAATATTACAATGTGTGGTGGCTGGATTCCCTGTCTCTGCTTCAGTTTCAGGTTCCTGCTATTGTTCACGCTGGCTCACTGTCACACTGTCATGCCTTACTGGGACACTGAAATGGAGCAGAGCCATTGTTTATTAGTAACACCTGTGCTTTTCCTACTATGACAAGTCAAAATGTCTGCTGTGGAAAAAGGCTATTGTCAAAAACACAGCGAGTGTGCTGCAGATGTCCTCCATAAGAGGCTCTGTTGAATTTGACATTTTAAATTTTTGGGTCACTTTTTGTGCCACACTTTTGGATCCTGGTTGTTCTACCTACATGTTTTATTAGGGTAAAATATTTCAGTCATTGGATTTTAGGATCATAAGTGACTTTATGTTGGCGATCAGCTGGATATGGCCTAGCAAACTACCTGGACTGTTGCTATCCTAGTTTAGGTTTGTTTTTAGATTGGTGGCGAAGTTAACTGGTTTTTTTACTGAGTTTTTATTAAGTTTTTGACTTAAATTTACATCTGGGGGAGAGAGCTGTTTCTCTCAGCCAGAAAATTGCTGAACTGGAGCAAAGAATATCCACCCCTTATCAGATTCAAGAAGGCAAACAGTTTCCTGGTGTGAGGGTCCAGGAAATAGCTGTCAAAATTCCACAGATTACACAGGACCTTCCAAAGCTGGAGTCACTCTTGGTCCATATGAGAACACAGTCTGAACTGCTTAGACTACTTCATCCACTTGTTGAAGATCCTTGAGACACTGAACTTTTAAGCTTTCATTTCCAGGCCCAATCCCCACTCATGGCCTTGGGATGAGCCGCTTTAGTTATCTGCTGAGCCAACAGACCTGGCTGTTGTCGGCTTGCAACGATTATGATGTGACTGTCATTGACAATTTGAACTTGTTTTTGGAGAGGAAGAGCAGTTCCACTAATTTAATTACTGCATATAACAGACTCGGACCCGATATTATCACCCAGGTGTAGACCCCCACTTATTTATGTGTAAATTCTGAAGTTAATGAAAATGGTGTGCCTGATTTCTCTCTGCTTCCAGTACAGTATACAGAAAGGCTGTTCAAAAAAATGGTCTGGAATTTGTAGGCACAGAAGGACTCCATCTGACCTAATCACCATAAAGACAGAATCTGCCAGCCATTTTAGTAATTCAGTTTTAAACTGGCTGTTAAATCACACGTTGCTGTCTACAATTTTATTTCCTTCCTAATTACCTTTTTTCACTTTGCTTGTTATATTGCCCTCCCAAATCAAAAAGGTGATTATTTTTTTTGGTCTGAATTTGGTCACTTACTTCCCATCACTACCATGAACTGTGAGAAAAGTTTAACTGACAAACTTGCATCTGTATTTCTTGATCTTATCCATACATCTGACTGTACTCACCATGTCTCTGGCCTTACTCAACAACACAGTCACACTCTGGATCGAATTATTATGCATGACTTTAGTCCAATAAACCTTTAGATTTTCAACATGCATGTTTGTGACCATGCACGCTGCTGTCCTGTCAGATGATTTTCTAATACCTGCAACCTCTAGCTTGAGAGCCCCTTGACACTTTCAGCCATTGCTACCCAAATCATCAAAAATTTCTGCAACTCGTATCAGGCTTCTCAGAAGATTGACCCACTTGATCTGTCATTTTCTGTGGAGCAGCTGGCTACTAAATTCTTGAGCCAATGTGCTGTCACTCTGGATGCTGCTTAAATTGGCCAGAGCCAGTCCTGCTTTAAAAAAAACATACAAAAAAACAAAAAACACTGTGGGCAAATGGCAGTTTCAGTGACAGTGCTGCAAATACTCACAACCCCAGGCTACTATTTCGATCGTTGCCTCCTGATTCCAATGACGTCCCCTCTGTTGAGAGATGTGAGAGATTTTAGTCCTTTTTTATTGATAAAGTTACTAGCATTTTTCACATTTTATAGGGCTGGACCCAAAATGCAGTGAACACAAGGGAGACGGTGAATAATGTTTATTAAACAGAAGAACTTACAAAACTGGTGAACCAGGGGGGATCACAGGAACCAGAAGCACGAGGACGACAAGGACTTAACTGGTAACTCCGGGGACAAACGCAGCAGCAGCAGACACCGAGGACAACTACAGACAAAGGGGATCACAGAGACTATATAGACTCGAGGGAGGCAAGGGTGATTGAACACAGGTGAAACACATTAGGGTGGGGCAGACAATCACCGAACAGGGAAACGGGACAAAGACAGGAAGTACAAACATCAAGACGCAAGGAAACCACTACAAAATAAAACAGGAAGTGACAAAATCCATATATAAAATGTCCGCCATGGCAAACCATGACAGCATTAGAATCTGAATCACATCTTCCCATTTTACTGAACCACATACAGCCGTGCGAAAGATTTAATTAATTTTATCCTGTATCTCAGCCAGATATATGATTAATGGCATGAAACCTTCTTCCTCTTTTTTAAATATCTTACCCACAAAAATTTTAAAGGAGGTCTCTGTGTTTTTTTAAGCTAAGCTTTTAAGTTTTCCTATTCCACCAGTTTTTAAATCAGCGGCTGTTTAACCACTAAAACAATGAAACCTTGACAATGATAACCTTAATAATTTTAGACCCATTTCTAAGTTACCCATTCTTGCCTAAATACTTTAAAAAGTGGTTTATTCTCACATCATATAATTTATGAATGCAGTGATCACCTGTGGCGTTCCCCAGCATTCTATTCTGGGTCCCACAGTCTTCTCCATATACATGTTACCCTTGGGTTACGTTATCCGCAGTTTGAATATGTCCTTCCACTTTTATGCGGACGACACCCAAATGCATTTATCAGACCTCGACTCAGTCACTACATTCACTGTCTGCCTTGCTGATATAAGATCATGGATGTAAGCAACTTTTTAATGTTAAATAATGACAATAAGGAAAAACAAATCATTTCATGATTGTACTGTTTTTGTCTGTGACTTACTTATTAAACTTTATTTTATATAAACCTATATAAAACAACTTGCTGATTTCTTCAACCCCTGATCCATTACATGATGATGTATTCTCTTTGTTACTGCTGAGTCTGATTTAGCAGATACACTGACCATTTTCTGTCTTCTGTCTACTAACCTAGAATGAAGGTAGATTTTATCCTTTCTCCTCAGCCAGATCAAACATATCAATTACATTAGATGATAAATGGACTTGCACTTAGATATATAGCGCTTTTCTAGTCTTACTGATCACTCAGAACACTTTACAATACTTGCGACATTCACCCATTCACTCACACATTCATACATCACAGTCACACAGTGATGGAACAGCCGTCAGGGGCAAAGTGGTTTTCAGTATCTTGGTATCTAAGGACACTTCGACATGTGGACTGGAGGAGCCAGGGATCGAACCACCAACCTTCTAATTAGTGGACGACCCACTCTACCTCCTGAGCCACAGGCATCCCAACAGTTGTTTTCCTTAACAGAAACAACTTGACGTAGTAACAAACCAGTCTGATGCAAGTTGTTCTAAAGTGGTGTCAGAGCATTTATTGTATAAATACCTCAGTGTCTTCCAAGTTACATACCTTGTGAAATCTGCCGACCTTGGTCTTGCAAGCATAAAACAGCCTAAAAACGATCTCCTTTAAATGGCTCACAGTCCTTCATCTGTATTTCTCTATGGTACCAAATTTTCATATGCCAACACTGGACGCTGTTATCCACAATTGAGCTTAATGTCTTTGTCGATCCAACAGGTGTGAACCAGAAAAATGTGCTTGTATCCCCGTAAAATCACACTGGGTGCTGCCCCTGTGACCACAGATTCAGCGTCCTTTTCACCACCACTGAAGCAGCTCAGGGATTTGTCTCGCAGCTTGAGGATTTATGTCCTGATAGCATGATAAAATAAAGATAGCCTTGTTCTGCTGTTTGTAAGCTTCAGGAGTGAGTGGCTTATGTTCACATGCTCTTGAATGAGATAAGATCGTTCGATAGCAGATGAAATAAAGTGATACTGCAGTTATCCTTTCATGATATTCTACATGTCTGTCCTCTCCATGGACACATGTTAAAGGTCAGGGTAGCTCACCTACAGCTGGGAGGCAAACCTCCCTGTGCTCACAGGTGTTGACATATCAGTCAGTTGCATCACATTGGATTTCTGATCTTGGTTCCCCTGTTACATGTTGCAAAATGACAGGGATCATTAAATCCTACCTTACCTGGAGCACAGACCGAACCAGTGCCTCAGTTGTGTTGTGTGTTGTTGTTCCCCAAAGGCATTTACACAGCCTGAAAAACTCCTAAGAAGAAAAACAAAAAATCAGGTACTTGTTTTCTTTCTTTAGCACATTTGTGGCACAGGACTGCCTGACAGAAACATTACATTTTTACCCATTTATTATAGATTCTGTTAAATATGGTGATTGATAATGATAAAGCTTGTCAAAAGTCTATATATATTCTTTCCCAGTTCTTGTTACTATGTGAAAAAGAGAGTGCTGTATCCAAAAGCAATTTAAAACCATAGGAACGGTTCTACTGTATTGTATTTAAATGGGACACCATCTTTTGGGATAAAGCCTGCAGGGCCTGCACACCCACACAGGCTCTTGCAGTTACTTTTGATTAGATCTGAGTAGACAGTTGATTGACTCTTGTTCAGGGTGAAGTTGGGCGGAGCTAGGCTATGCGTGGAATCGCGTGATGTTGCCAAACCTAATGGTCAACCAATAATAGTGATTTAAGGGGTGGGATTTACCTCTTATTTAGGAAATATTGATTGTTCATATCCTTGTTCATAGAACTGCATGGATAAATGTTAGCAGTGGAGAAGGCTGGTTTGCAATATCTATTGTAGACCGCAGTTACAATAAAGTGTTTGACAATCAGCTGTATAATTCTTTACTTGTGGAAAGCTGCTAAAGCTGTTAGCTCACTAGCCATGCTAGCTCCCACACTTTATGGTTACAAGCTATAGCCTCAGTATGCAAGTCATTTTTGTCTGGCAAGATCTAAAGTGACTAAAATCTGAATGCACACCTGCTTATTGTTGTCACAAAACTAAAAAGTTTTACATTTTTTGTAATATGATTTAGAACATAATTTGATCAGCACAAATGTGTGCTAGGACACGGAGAAGAAACATTTGCTGCTGATTACAGTGGATGCCTTTTGAATATACACTGCTGCCCATAAGGTGGAATAATTTTGTTTTCAGACACAATCCTCTGTTTATTCCAATTTAAATGCATCAGTAATCACTTTGGAAGAGATTGACTACTAAAGTTTTGAGAAGATATATACTTTATCTGTCAAGAATAAATCACATTGTCACAATCATTTCATGGAAAGAAGTAAAAAATATTTTATTTCAACTTCATGAGCAGCAGTGTAGCTGATCTGGTCCTCTATAACGAGCCACAGGCCTTGATTCAAACACATCAATCAACAAAGTGGATGTATCTAACAAGACAACAGACAATCTGTTTAAATGCATCCTTTGTGCTTAAATGGTTCTGAAGTGAAAAAAAGGATGACGTCTCAAATTAAGAAAACAAAATGGACTCATCTCTGTGGTAGAAAGAAGCAACAACATTGGTATGCACTGTTGTTGTCAGCATACAGTAGCTGCGTTGTGTTGTCTCTGATGGCCACTATAACACAGTAAGTGACAGAAGTGATGAACACTGATGAGGCTAATTGATAACAAAAGCTTCCCTGTAGAGATATGACAAAGAGTATCATCCCTCACCTGTCAGCAGCACCCTGTAATTACCTGTTTGTGTATAGACGGAGTCTGGCGAGTATACAATATTCTACTGTGTGTGAATTTTATATTATGGAGAACTTCCTCTTTAATGTCCCCATATATGCTGTAAATGGCCCTGGGTGTTTTTAACTGTCCCCCAGCCTCAGCCTCCCAGCCAGCGTTTGACACTCCCGTCAGACGAAAAACTGCCACCAGCAACAGACCTGTGACCAGTAACGACCTGCTTTATGCTCCGTACTAGCTATCACACACACAAAGACACACAAACACACATTTATTCTCTATACTACAGATGATGGTGTGTGTGTGTGTGTGTGAGTGTGAGTGAGAGAGAGAGAGAGAGAAAGACAGAGAGTGTTATATAGGAGCAGTTAATTTGGCTTGTTGAGAGAATGTGTGTATAAATATCTTGGTACCTTGGACAGGATGATGCACTCAGTCACAAATTATAGTTATGGCTGTTTGTGTGTGTGTGTGTGTGTGTGTGTGTGTGTGTTGGACAGTATGAGTCAGTTACAGTCAGTATTTATAGCTGTAGGACGAGGTGAACAGAGGACACAAAAACACACAAACAAAGTTAACTATACGTTAAAGTATCGTTACACACTGTCTCATTCTCTCTCTCACTCACTCACACTCAGACACAAACACACGTACGGGAGAATATTTTACAGTTGACAGTAAGCTATTTATTGTTGCCACATACTGCTAATCAATACTGTCTCTATTGGACACATACGTCATTGGCAATGAGCTGAACTGTCTGTGTTTGCGTGAGTGTGTGCGACTTTGTGCAGGTGTCTGTTGTAATGGAGGCGTAGATAAATTACATTAGGCTTTGTGTCAAGAGAGAGAGAGAGGCTGTGTTTGAGGGATCTTGTGAATGTTTAGTCCATTTTTCTGTGTGTGATATTTTTGTACTACAGAGCTCGTTGTTGTGCTTGTTTTTCAAATGAGAACAGCAACAAATTATTATTTTCATTATCAACTGAGCTGTTGATGATTTTTCTTGATTGATTTATTAATCCTTTGGTCAATGAAATGTCAGAAAACAGCAGAAAAGTTCATCATATGTTCCTGAAGTTCAAAGTGAAGCCTTCAAATTGCTTGTTTTGTTCAAGTGGCAACCTCCGGGCTGAAAAATGAAGCCAACACACTAGTGCCAAAAGCTGCAGTTCCTCAAATGTTCACTTGAGGCTGGCTCCAAAATTGAGTCAGTCCCCATAGACTCCCATGTTTAAATGCCCAACTTTACAGCAGAAATAAACATGTTTACAGCCTGGTGCAAAAAACGGTTCTGGTCTCTGTAGCTACGTTCCTCCTTCATGACAAATGTAAGTGAATTTTTTCACCCAAAGGTCCTAAAAGTTAGTCAGTTTGTTATGATATAAGACAAAGAAAACCCGCTAATGGTGACAAGTGAGAAGCTAGAACCCATGAATTTCTGGCATTTTTTCCTAAATCCTAACAAATTGTTGCCATTCTTTGTCCATCGACTAATCATTTCAGCTCTATTTAAAATACAGCAAGTATTCAATGGAAGTATTGAAAGCTGTAAATAAAAATCTTGAAAATGAGATAAAATGACTCAGTGATGAAAAATTAGATTATAAACCCCTTTTTATTTATATTTGAGTTTGACTGATCTGCAGTCCAATCTCTCTTGTAGATTCAAACGATCTCTGGTTGGGTAAAATCAATTACTCTTTTAGATGCAAAAAGCACTTTTTAGTTTTTACTATGCACTCTATAGATCATGTTATTTTGTCCTATATCCGATGTTGTTATTGAGATATATGTGCTTTGCATTATTCCGTATGTATTTGTGTCTGCAGAATTGATTAGTGAAATTTTTGTGCGTCTGTCTGTTGTCCAGGGAACTAGATAAACAATAACAGCAGCTTGAGTGTATTTATGCAACTGATATGGGTGTACGTGTGTTGTGTTTATGTATGCGCGCATGCATTATTTACCATAGATTATTTCCAATAAGCCGGCAAACAAAACACCGTCTTATGCCTTCTCAGCAGAAAATCACTTTTCACTCGTTTTTATTTGTCTTTGTGGCTTGCATCACAGTTTGAGCCGTCATACCAGATAAAACTCATGTTTGTGTACATTTTACATTAGAATTATTGGCACTTAGCTTCCACTGTAATGCAGCTTGACTACCAAAGAGCACAGCAGTAGGATAAGCTTCAATTCCTAAATCATCATTAGCAACAACCAACGGGCCTCGGCTCAGTGCCCTGAAAATCCTCTTCTGACCCTGAAATGGTCCACGGAGAGATGAGCTAGGAATAAAAAAAAAAAAAAAAAAGGGAGAATAAGCAGAGAAATGGAGGGTACTTTGACTTCAGAGAGAGTTATTTGTCTCAGAAACAACAGGCCTATTCGGTATTTTTACCATTTGCTGAACCATTTCACCAAGCCAGACGAACAACAACAATGAATACTGCCATTTTTCACAGATGTAAAAGCAGATAAATAAAATATACGGTAATGCAATACCTTACAAGACTCTCGGAAAGTGGGCTGGCAGCCAGACGGTTGCTGCTCCTGCACTGGTGGAGGGGAGGGAGTGAGAAATGCTCCAATATCCCACAATAGTTATGGTCAAAGATTCCCATCAAGTGTGGTGTTGCCATGTAGAAGTACTTACTTTTTCTTTCTGATCACACAAGACCATTTTAAAGATGTATTTAAGACCGGGGAGGTCCCTGCTGTCCCATCATGCACCATGGTGGACTTTGAAAACCTTCCTTGCTGCTGTTTATGGCTCCCTTTTCTCCAGCAACAGCTAGCAACTAAAAGAACAGCAACAAAGTGCTCCTAAAAGTAAACACAATAGCACAACATCTGCATACTTTTACTAAACTTCGAGACAGGTGTACTTTACATTCTAGTAATATGCTGAAATATAATGACTGACGGTTGACACTGGGGCTCATGCAAGAATATTTTTGTATTCTTACCATAAACATCTGTTTTTTTGTTTTTTTTGTCAGGTTTGCTCGTACAGGTGTTCCATAACTACACAAACTTTCTGTAAATACCTTGTTATGTCTTAGTGAATGCCAGCTGGTCATCAGCTTGTGTGTGTGAAATCTGATCTTTTGCATAATCAAATCCCCCAGTTCGCTATATGAGGCCATCTGTTTCATTCACAAAAATTTTTTTACCTTAGAGTAAAATTTCAAGACCCGCTGTCAGAAATCAGCAAAAGAAAACATATCACATTTAGCGATGTCAGTAGGGAGACCATCAGTGCCGTACTGTGACAGACATAAATGGTAAGAAAATTTTATAATAAATAGAAAATGGTTTGACCTCGTATGCTGAAAACGTCGTTAAAAGGCAGCAAGCAGTCTATGATGGGTGGTGGTCAAGGGGACGTGACAGTCACAGATGGACGAGTGAATTTCATGAAGTAGGTGTTACGCTGTTGGACACAGAGGACGGTGTTCTTCTGCGCTTCCTCTTCTATAAAGACCTCGAGACAGCAGTCCGGGAGAGAAAACTACTGAATTGCATAAGTTGTTATAATAAAAACAATATGCCAATGTGCCAATACAGTATGTTGCTCTTTTCGTAAAATGGCAACCATGATAATGAGTCATTATTTTAGTTATTTACATAAAATTTACAAATTTTATTAAATTGATTTTGGTAAAATATTTAAACTCCCATGTCTGTAATCTGGACCACCCATGAATGTTGTTTGTACTTAGTGTAAGAAGAACGAGAACATTTTGGAATGCCACAAATGTCTTAAATAAGTCATACAGTATCTGCCACGAGAATGAATGTGTTCATAGGACTGCTTCTTGCATGAGGCCCATTGTCTCCCTTGTGTTCTGAGTGATTCAGTTGACCCTGGCACTGAGGAAAACCCTTACGCCACCTTCTGCAATATTAAAACACATTTGTGTCAAAGGGAAACTGTTCGGATATTACCACAAATCTTTTTTTTTTTGACAAAATGACACGTTGGGCTGCATGCGGTAAACGGCGTCGAGCTGAAAAATGAAAAAAATGGTGGAGGTGGAGTTAGGTTTTCTACTGGAATGTGGATTACATGAGTAATATTTCCAAATCTATCTGTCCCGCCATAACAACCCTATATGTTTCCGGTCTGCTCGCCTCCACAACAGGAATAATAAATTCAATATTCCAACCAGACGCACAAAACTGCCCTTATTCACAATACCTGTGTGTGTGTGTGTGTGTGTGTGTGTGTGTGTGTGTGTGTGTGTGTGTGTGTGTGTGTGTGTGTGTGTGTGTGTGTGTGTGCGTGCGTGCGTGCGCACTTGAGAGAGAAATGGAGGGCCGTTTCAAGAAAATAGGTGTGTGTGTAGATTTGTGCATATGAGCATATACTCTGTGTGCACGTGTGTGTGTGGAGCTCACTAACTGCTGTTTCTGATTGTAATACATGAGGGCCCTTGCTGTATTTGAACCACATGTGTTACATGCCTGCTGTTCTAGTTTTACAATAATAAAATGTGTGTCTGTGTGTGAGCGCACAGTCCTGCTTCTGCAATGGAGTGTTATAGTAATAAAATCATCACACAACCTCATTGTTTCTGACATTTAACCAGAAACTCTGAAAGAGGAGAGAAGGCGAGAGGAGAGGAGACGGCATCCTGTGGGAAACATTCCCCTGTGGTTAAAGATTTCAAGTCGAGGCGATTATTCTCGATGTGATGGCAGGTTTATTTTCATACTAATTTCCAAGCAT
Source organism: Seriola dumerili (assembly GCF_002260705.1). Lineage (NCBI taxonomy): Eukaryota > Metazoa > Chordata > Actinopteri > Carangiformes > Carangidae > Seriola > Seriola dumerili. Next base: position 8,412,478 of record NW_019174365.1, on the reverse strand, counting down.
CACCCTGTGAATCAGATAGCTCTGTCTACACAAGATACACAGGCAACTTGCTTCTAGCTGGGAAGAGAGGTTGGAAATTAGGGCAGTATGTTCTTGTGTCATGAGATGATTTGTAGTGGCTAAACCTCTGAATTTTATTCTGGACGGTAGAAGCTAGCATTGTCAAAAGTGCTTATATATAGATGGTAGAATAGTAAATACTGGACACAGAGGAGAAGCTATCAGATTTAATCTCCTACAGGGGGGCAGTAAATTTATGACATTTGACCAAAAAGTTTTCCAAATATCAATCTGACATTAGGAATAACCATCCTCTTGACACTAATATGAAAAAACTCTGCTCTAAAACTGTTCACCATTGTTAGAGTAAAGAATTTATTTTGCATCTGGGTCCACTTTGTTGTCAAGTGCTGTATTTCCTAATTGTTGTGGCTTATTGGCCAAATAGGTTTTACAATATTTATTTGCATAAATCCAAATTAAACTGAGAGCATAAAACAACAATGGAAAGTAATTGAATTGCAGGGAGAGGAAAACTTCCATGTCCTTGGTAATAGGAAATTGCAGGGTTACATTTCATCAAAAGAAGTTTACATTCAATGAGTATCTAAACACTATATTACATGTATTGTTTTTAAGGCTGAGTCTGATATTTAAATGTCAAAAAATCTATATGTTTTTCAGTAAGTCTCCTATTTTAGGCAAAAAATGAAATAAATTACAATAAAAAAAAATGTCAGATTCTCTAACAGAATTGCATATGTGGGAGTTTGGACTCATGACCAAATTTCCACAGTTTATGAGTATTTATAAAATCCTGGCCTTCTTCTGAGACAGTTGGGACGATGTGGATGACACTATTGTATGAGTCAATCCAGGGGCGGACTGAAACAACAATTGAGGCTGGGACTTTGACCCCAGGTCACCCTGTCGCAAACCATCAGACCGCTAGTTTTGTAGGCTAACCCAGTTGGTTGATGTAACTCATTCCTGCTTGTTATATTAAAGCTGGTTAAGGCAATCAGGCCAAAATGACTCTCAGGCCGCCGATAGGCTGTCCGCCACTGAGTCAGTCTGCGACTTAGTTTGTAATATATGACATAAAGTGATCACAAAGATTTCCTTCTGTGAACAGTGTCTCGTATATAAAAGTATATATTTGGAAAAATACCAGAAATTGGGAGAAATTGAAGATGCAGCCAAATCATGTGAGATATCCCCAGTGCGGCTAAGTAAGTTTTAACGGAACAACATTATCAGATTACTGTCATATCTTTCAATCAGTGCAGGGACTCCCTTTAAGACTTTTTTTATTGACAGGGTGAAATCTATTGCAAAACAGGAACTGGGTATGAATTTCTCCACCCACGGTTGCCCATAATGGATAGTCCATAATGCATTGCAGTTCAAGACATCGCATTTTCACGAGAGAGCGTGACTCACTTTTTCTTGATAGGAACAAATCTCACTCTCTTGCTTTCCCTACTGCTCTCTCCACCTACACACTGACAGCTGAAAGCAACAAGTTAATTTCTGATCTGAGGGGACTGGTTAAAGTCATTCTGGGAAATGCAGGGAAGCATTAACTGGAGTAGAGGACAGGATGAGAGGGAGTGGGTACACTGAACGAGTAAATTGCGACACTTAATCACAAAATAACTGCTGTAATGCACTGAGCATCGCAGATGGATGGTATCTACGAGTGAAAGAGTACCTGAGGGTGGAATTTTCCTTTAATCATGCAGTCGACATTCACTGAGTCACAGCTCTGACACAGTGGGTAATACAAGGGGACTGCTGTCCAGTTGTGTGTGTGTGTGTGTGTGTTATGTGTCTGTGCGTGGGAGGGCAGTGGTGGCGGTGGCAGCACAGACTGGAAACAAACTGTACCTCTGAAAAATCAACACGCTGTGACTAAGTTTGCAGCAGAAGAGTTGCGGTGGCAAAATTAACGATGCTGGTGCAAGACACCAACAGCACTGGAATGACTTATTTCCATTTTCGCCTGACAAATTTTTCATGTGACCCAGCAAAAAAGTTGGGAAAGTTTCTCTCAATGTATAATCCATTACAGATTAGTGATTGCCTGCTTCAAATGGTAATCAGTCACAGAATGTGAAGAAAAACTTTGAATTCCACAACCTATATAACATCTCTCTGACACAGATATTCCAGTCTATAAGTTTCAGTTCTTCTTGCACCATAAAAAGAACATATGATCACTTTCATTTGTTCTTGTCGCCTCAGCACAGTTTCTCGTACTGTTTTGATGCTACATTGAACACTGTTTACTGTGTGGTGCATAAATGCCATTATGTGGGTGTGAAAACAACACTACATTAGAAGAAAAAAACAAATACTCTCGGGTCTGGGTTGGTGTTGGTGTGTTGATAACACTGGATAAAATAAGCCAGATTTACAGTACTTTGAGACAGGATTTTACAACTGTTGAAAGTTAACACAATGTCAGTACATTTTTATTTCCGGGCCCCTGTCACCACAGAGCAGCGGTTTAATAGAAAGCAAAGAGGAAGCAGTGTTTTTTTTTTGTTGTTTTTTTTTGACACGGTTGTTTTAAAAAAAAAAAAAAAAAACAGCCATAAAGTGTCAGTAGACTTACTCAGAAGTGTTGGTCAGCTCATCGGACAGTGTCTGAAATCCACTCCCCTCACATCTTGCAACTGGAGGAGCTGTGTCTGACAATTTTTGTAACTTTTCGAAATCAATAATCCGACAAGCGCAGCTGCTTCATGGAGCGGGCGGCCAGGTGTGTGGAGGTGAGTCAGTTAAGCAGGATTTGAACTTCAGTTCTTTCAAGCTCTCATTTTCGTTCTTCACACAACTTCCATCACTTTTTCTTTTTACAAATGAGTCAATGAGGAATAACTGTCCAAGCGTCTGCCATTTGAATGATTATCACATCTTGCCTCTGTCTGTGGTGGTGGGCTCTTCAGCATGCTTTCAAGTGTGCCTGTTTGGAACAGATGTAAACACTAGACATGGTCAGGCAACACTACAAACTTTCAAGCATACCTCTGCCTTTGGTGAAAAGGCTTCCACAAATTACAGATGAATATACCACTAACATTCACAGATTTAAAATGAATAGTTATCACTCCATTTGTTCTCGTTCCCTCAACAATCTCTTCCTCTTTTTTATGCTGCATCATTGTTTCAGCACTCTGTTCAATTTTTGTCAGCTTTGGCCGCTAGGTGCATGTTCTGCAATGTAATGCAGCATCAAATAAACAATGAGAGCCATCAGGTCATAAACACTCTAAATGGTCCTTTGGGTGTCTTACAGTTTAATTTGTTTTCTGACTGATACAGTGTGTGTATGTAGTACATAGGTTTTGTGTCTTCAACACACTGTTTTGTGTGTCTGTTTGACCTCCCTTAAAGGTATTTTATGGGATATTAGTTTGTTTTTTTCTGTTTCAATTAGTAATTTGTTCGCCAAAACTATCAAAAAAGTTACTCCTGACGCCTGCTGGGCTCTGCAGATTACTGTAGTCTCATTAATAGGAAATGTAAGTTGTGTGTTATTTCTAGCCTTGTGTATAAAAGCAGAAGCACAATACAAGACATTTTCTGAACAATAGTTTATGAAGCTTTTATTGAATACCCGATTGTGTCTCTGTCTGGATTCCTGCACATAAAGACCTATTTGTGCTGCGATTTGTGTAGCTTGTGTGTTTTAGAACTTTAGCAGCTTTGGTCAAAACTGTTAATGCTTTTCATAACTATATTACCTTTATTATCCTCGACAATAGCAGCTGTTCTTACTGCAAAGCTTTGAATGTCTGGAGCTTAGAGGGACTAATGGCTTTGCCGTGTGTACTGCGCGCACGTGTGTGTGTGTGTGTGTGTTTTACATGAGTAATACTGTAGTATAGATGAATTATTGGCGCCCATCCATGACTATACACTTTTGTGCCACAGGGGTCTTTAGTTTGTGTGTGTGTGTGTGTGTGTGTGTGTGTGATAGAGAGAATGTATCACTGTGTGTGTGTGTGTGTGTGTATGTATAAACCCATAGCTTTTATATACTGGCCAGTAGACAAAAACAACAACCCTGAAGGTAAAGGAGACAAATCTAATCACACAACACAGGGGGAAAGCAATCACAGACACGCACACACAGTCAGAATACACAGGCACTCTTTTTTCTTCCCCCACATACATGCATACTCACAGACCTGGATATATGACAACTGTGGAAACTCTGGGAACTGGCGAGTTCTTTAAGAAAGTGTCAGTTCGGTGGACCATTACCATAGTTCAACAGGGTTTGGCCACAGCTCCTGCCCCTTTCCTTTGCAAAACGCACCAAGATAAATAAATACGCCTATGTATTTTAAAGTCATGTATTAAAATGTATTTATAGTTCAGGCCAACACTTCTTGGTTAAACATAATGAAAAGCAACATGTTTATAATACGCCCCAACTCTGGTCAGTGCATTTAATACTGCAGAGAAACTTTTTACTTTGTAGTTTTAACAATCAGCTTTTAAAATTGATGTTCGTGTATCTTTTGAAAGAGGCCAAACAAATAGTGACAGGAATTAGTTTTGGATTCATGGAGCCTTGAGGCGTGAAACGAACTCTGCATAAAAACTGCCATGCAAATTTGATATAAAAGAAGAGCCACAACAACTAAACAGATGTACAAAAAAACCTCAAACAGAAAAGGGAAAAAACAGTTCCTGAGAACATAACGGAGTTAAACTGAACGTCAACATTGGTGTCTGAAAGGATTTCTTATTCATTTATTATATCAAGTTAATTAATGTACAAAAAGTCCTTAATAGATACTAATTTGATTAACTTTGTAAAACCACATTTAAAAAACTACAAATTTGCAAATATAAGTACGTTGAAGAGTAAGTAGAGTCATGCTGATCATCCACAACATTAAAGTAGGAAACTGCTCTCCTCTGTTTGCATCTTTCTCTTTGAGTAGAGATTATTGGTCATTACAAGCCTCTGATGTGGACCACATCGCACACATATGATGATAAGGACGACATGATGTTCTGTACATTTTGTCATACAACATCGCACAATTCTAAAAAGAAAACCACACACTCACATACACACAAATTTAACAAGGATAAAGGAAAGGAATATGTGGCCACTCAAGACACAGTTTAGTTTAACAGAAGACAGAGTAGAATACAGAGAGGGAATATAAAACAACATAAATATGAGACATCAAGCAAAGTGATAATGCTGATAAAGACTGAACAGGCCAAAGAGAGAGGAAAAAGACACAAGATTGAAATTCGGAGAGAAATAATCACATAAATTGTAACAAAAATATAATGATGGGTCAAAGAGATAAAAGAGAAGGTGACAGTGGAGATGAGGAGAAGCACTTTGGGTGAGAGAAATACACAGAGTTGAGGAAAAAGAGAGAGAGAGAGAGAGAATCATAGTTTCCATTTTCCAGTGCGTCACATGAAAACAGACTATTCATTAGAGCATCAAAACTAACACGCAATGTTATGACCACTTCAAAGAGTGGGATGAATATAAACAGAAATATACAGGGAGAGAGAGAGAGGTATGACAGAGATGCTCTGTCTCTGTTGCCAACCCAAAGCAGTAGTGTGTATGTACAGTATGCGTCCATGGCTGTGCTTATGTGTATATTTGTGTACATAGAGTATGTGCGTTGGCAAGGCCGTACTCGGGGTTGAGAAGGCCGCTGCAGCCGCTCAGACTATAGATCCATTCATCTTTTCAAACTAACACCATAATAAAAAAGCCAGCGTGTCGTCTTTGAGACGACACTCTGTAGTTTCTTTTCAAAAATAGTCTTGCTTATAGGAGATCTCCTTTCCAATGTGACCCGTGTAAATGAGTATTTTTCTCTGTGTTCAAAAAATATCTATAATCCTTTTAAAGGGGTAATTGAGTTTATTCTAGTCTTTGTTTCTGTATTCAGGAGGAGTGTAAAAGTTCTGCTCTGATAGAAATTGTAGACCATCTTAGCCTGGTCGTCTGATCTGGTGTCATCAGCATTTTTGAGGCCTATCAACGCTTGAGAGTTTTTGTGTTTTGTTTTTTGTTAAATACAGAAGAAAGCAAATACTTACCTTACAGATGCTTTACACGTTATTCACTAAAGTTTATTAAAATATCTAGACCAAGATACATACTGAGCAGAACATTTTCCAGTTGAGGGGAAAGCTTGTCAGTGCTCTCTGGTGGATAAACTACGTAGTAGTGTTGATGTTTTGAAACTACTTATCTTTGGCATGCTGCAATTCCGTGTTACAATCAGTTGAATTATACCTGGCCAATTTATCACTATAGCTCTACCTACTGTACATGTGGCTTCTTAACATTAGGCAAAATATAATTGTGATCACTCAGCACAGGCTACGAGCTTAATGTGGACATATGCTGTTAGCAGTTCAACCAAAGTTTGCATTTTCCTCCTATAACTTATTTATTCAGGTTTAAGAGCTAAACTGACACTCACACATTTTAGATTTGTAACCGTCACCCTGCGCCCAGAGTCATTCTCTGCCAGTGGTCTCGCCTTCAGTCCTGCCCAGGATGAGACCCCCGCAGACAGAGGCCCAGGGGCAATTTTCCCATTGATCTGGTCCGTGTTCCTTGCCGACAGGTATACAGCCAAGTCCAAGTGCATGTGTGTGTGTGTGTGGAGCTGGGTGCATATTAGAATTGGCCTTTGTCAAACATGCCAAGTAGACTTCTCCTTTTCCATCACCCATGCCTAGTTCATCTTCCATTGGTCCCGTTTTCCATCTTTGTCTCCCATCACTTTCTATGTTTCTCTCTCTCTCTCTCTCTCTCTCTCTCTCTCTCTCTCTCTCCCTCTCTCCCTCTCTCTCTCCCTCCTTCTCTCTCCCTCTGGCACCATCCTGCCCCGCCAACATGTGATTAACCCCAAGAATGGAAAAGCTGCCCCTGTCACCTTTGTGTAAGATTACATGGCCTTGGGATATTTTGAAGTGCAGGTTGTGTAAGCAGTGATTTCCATGTGAATGAGGATATATGAACAGCGGTCAGAGGAACGGGCTGCATTTATCAGTTTATTTTCAACCAAGAGCTCGTAGCTATGGACTAATTTAACAGTAGTTAAAAAAAAAAAAAAAAACACACACACACACACATACACTGGGATTTTGAGAGATTGGCCCACAGATGAACTTGCCTGCTAAGTGATGAGAATACACACATCAAAATCGTCTGCATGTCCTACGTGGTAACAAGATCACAAACTGCAACTTAGTGTATGCACATCCTGGGAATATACCAAGTGCTTTGGCAAGAACACAAAAGAGTCTATAAAAGGTGGCTGCACTGACTTTGTGTGTGGGTACCTCCTTCTAGAATAACAATTTCATAAACACCATCCCGAGTGACAGTAGACAACTAGAATCATTTTAAATTTGGTCAAAATGAGCTAATTCTTCCGTTTAAATTATGTGTAAAGATACAGGTGAAAGGAAATAAGGATGATGGATGTCATCATCAATGCTTTTGTCACTGAGGCTGCAATTAAGATAAACATGCATTTTCCTTTTCAACAACATGTTGGGGGCGTGGTGTGTGTGTGTGTGTGTGTGTGTGTGATTGCAGTGAGTTGACACAGAATAACATTTATATGTATTTATAGTCACGTCACCTTGCCACTCCTCTCCAAGAGCTCCTGAGGGAGATATCTGGCTGTGTATTTGCTAAATGCTCCACTGTCTTCACCAGTAGTCACTAACTTTTGTCTGCTGTTTGGTGCTGGGCAGGGTATTGACAGTGGGTTTATCAGAGCTTGTTTGGCGATTGCTGCGCCTGCTGCGGCTGGAAACAAGGTTGAGAGCAGTGAGAGTAAATCAGTGAACTCACGGGCCGTAAAAGCAAAACAGAGAACCCGAACAAGCTGTAAAGCTCTGTGGAGCTGAGGGGAACTGCAGAGCTGGGTGATAATTCTTTGCAGGTTTATCACTGTGAGCGACCCCTTTCACTTTATACTGACGCATGATTGATATAAAGATACTGGTTAGCGCAGCTTCAAAACAGGAGCTCAATGGTGTGGGTAATTAAAAACAAAAAATGGCTTCATTAGGCTTTCATGCAGCTGTGCATTCAGGGCCCACTTTCACAGGGGTCCTACTACAAATTCTTCTACAACTTTTTTTACTACATGCTGCTTACCATCAATGTCAAGGCAGCAGCTTAATTTTATAGGTATTTAGCCGTGGTGACTACTTCCAGGCCGTGCAGCACAGATCATATGATGGTTTCCCTTCAATTCTGACTCTCCAGTTCTCTGATTTGTCAAATCAGGACTGTCAGGACGGTTTGCAGTCGGTCATTATTACAAATTTGAGTGTCAAAGTTAACTAAACTTAAACTCTATGCAAAAGAGCCACATGAATTTACCTCACCCCACAAGCAAATTAAGTGATTGCAGTGAGTTGACTGAAATGCTGGTTTTTCTGAGTCCTTATTATGTACACAAAAATAAAAACTTATATTAGAACATTGCAGTCCCAATAAATGAAAACTGCAACGATTGTCGAAATATAACATAACATAGAGTGTACACCACTTATATGTCAAGATGTGCTCTCTCCAAAATGCCCAGAGTTCAGGTTAGATGGCATGCACTGTATATAGCATTGGAAGTACACACACAAACACACATGCTGACAATAGCTCTTTATTCAATTAACTAGCTCTCTCTCACTCACTCACTCACTCACTCACTCACTCACTCACTCACTCACTCACTCACTCACTCATACACACACACAGACACACAGACACACACACACACACACACACACACACACACACACACAGAGAAAGACATACTCGAACACACACGTGCAGATGCCCACTGTAACCAGAAAAAAACGCCCGATCTAACAAACAAAAGGAACAAACACAAATCCACTTAAACCTAAATTAAACATTTTATCATGCTTTAAGCACATTTCACTCCAGCAGTCATATAAACACATAAATATATTCAGAAATATTTTCCCTCTGTGAAACATTGTAACGATTATTGGATTATCGTTTCATCTTTTGTTTTGGTGGATCCCGACTGCCGATTTAAAATTCTAAACAGATCGGATAAAAGGACGCTTTGAAGTCTGATGACTGTTTCACTTTGGTTCTCGGCTTCTTCCCCTTTTCTTTTTCTCCTTGTTTCGGTCTCTGCTCTGTCTTGTTGCCTTTTTATCTCCCTGTGTCGGTCTGTGTGTTCTGAGTTGAGGTAAGGCTTGTTTTTCGGTCCGGACGTCTCCTCCACAAGCTACTGATGCTTCTTGTTCTCAGCTGGCTTCCAGAAAAGTTTTTCTTTTTTCAGTATTTATCTCTGAAAGTATATTTCCTTTTCAGTTTTCCACTCTTGACAGGTCAGAGGTCAGTGCAGTTCAATTCTTGATAAAGATTTCCTTCTCTCGCTCTCCCTCTTTTTCCTTCCTTTCTTCACTTGTATCTCTCTTCCTTCCTCTGCATGCCTCTCTGCCGTTCTCGTTTTCCTCGCACATATGTTGCGGTAGTAACAGTAATTGACCATTCTTAAACATCCCATAACCTAATCCTTGTTTCTATGACGACATAATTCAATTCCACAGTCAGATTACTTAACAAATTCCTCATTCCAAAGAATGAGGTATATGCACCCATAAACACTGACACACACACATCTGCTTAGTCACTTTTCCAGTTGGCATGTTTCTCCAATTGAAGTAAATAATAAGGAACACCAACGTAGAATCACTGTGTGTGCACTGTGTGTGTCTGTGTGTGTGTGTGTGTGTGTGTGTGTGTGTGTGTGTGTGTGGAACACCAGCGTTGATGGTTGATAGAGAAATGATGGAACTATTAAATTCGTTAAAAGACAGATTCGGCAGTCATGCTTTACTGGGACACTGATACAAACACATAGTGAGCACATGCCACCACACATACATACGGTGCTGCACACTCATACACACACACACACACACACACACAGTACTTGCTTTGTTAAGAATGCCAGGCAAAGACAGGAGGGTTAGTTTGTATTTTCATCCATATTTATAGTCTTTTGCTTCTGAAATGACCCAGTTTCCTTGAGGGAGATCTGAATTTCTGTGTGAAGAGTGATATACTGTGAGGTGGATGGAAAAATGACGCATCGATGTGTGCGGTCCCTTACTACTGTTATTAATGTGTTGAAGATGACACATATATACTGTACCACTGATGGCCCCAGTGTTAAATGTTATCAGCAGTGCAAAAGCCAGCAGTAACTTAAGAAGCATTGCTGATTGAAAATAATGTGTAGCAGCTCTATAAACTGCTGTTATCTGGCCTATAACGTTATTTCAGATTAGTAAAGTTTCACCTCACTGTTTAGATTGAAGGTCAGGAATGAATGTTAAACCTCAGTTTTTCAGTTTACATTAACCAGTTCCTTCAAAATTTGACTCTCACCAAAAACACCTACAACTTTGTGACAACTGGTTAGACTCCATTTGCTGCTTTTTATTATTTTTTGGGTAACTGTTGTTTCAGAGGTCAAGAATGAACTTTAAAGCTGAAAGGTGTTATATCTAAGTCTTGCTATTGCTAGATAGTTAACATTAGCACTAACGGCTGTTTACTTACCAGTCCAGAAGAAACCTTGCAAGTTCAGCATCAAACTTCATTCCTTTACTTGTGAAGAGATGTCTCCAGCGGTGGAAAGGAATGCCAGTGCTAACTGTTGTTTTGCCTCTGTTTTCTATCACTTCTTTTCTCAGCTGCCAAACAAGGTTTCTTGCCCTCTGGCAATCTGGCAATGGCAGCACTACAACTTCATCCTCTTATGTTGCACTGAGGGCAGACTAGACGCTACAGAGACTCACTATTGCTTCTTGATGGACAAAGTTATATTATGAGAAGGGACGGGCTGGGGCAAGCGGATTAGCATGCTAACTTTGCAAGATATCTCTGCAACTAAGACGTCTTTGACATAACGTCAAAACTGTTCTTCAGTGTTTCAAACTAAAATACCTACATATAGCACATTTAACAAAAATATATCTTATATGATTCCTATGTCATAAAAACTGAATTTGGCTTATTTTAGGCTACTGACTTTACAGGAACCTTAGTGTACTTAAAATGTCCTTTCCCTACATCCTATTACTAATGTTACTATAATACTTTACTTGATAATATTGATTGTGATTTTTCTCAGTCACTTGGTGACTTTGTCTAAATTTATCTTCTTTTTAAAAAAAAAAAAAAAAAAAGTGCTATATGATTTAATAAATTTTTGTTGGAACTGCATATTCTTTTACATACAACTACTATATTTTAATGATCCTTCTCACTTCTTCTGGTAGCAGTTGCTTCCACAGCCTCCATGTCAGCTGAAAAATGATGTTGCCAAGATGGACACGTCACTCCGCACTGATTGGTATTGGCAAAATAGCTCATGATGAGCTCATGATGCCAGACAAAATAATGACATGAAAATGAAATGGCAATTTAGTCTGATTTATCATACAATTTTTTTTTCCCAGTTTGCTGTCACAGTTGGTAATGTACCAGTCAAAGTTTAACATGCCCACATCAAGAGCACCACACAAAGTATGGCAGTAACATACTGAGCTAAGAGGATTAATTGTGCAGTCAAACCAGAGGCCTCACTGTTTCTGAGTGCAGTGACACTGTCTAATCCTACAAAGAACCCCTTTTTATTACGTCTCTTCCATACAGCTTACCATAACAGATTTGTCCAAAGTGGAAGACACAACTTCCTGTGTTTATTTAACTCTCGTTGAAAATGCCCATTTAAATGAACCACAGAGAAAACAGAAGCTCAAAGATTAGCCCCCTGAAGAGAGGCTTGAATCCATTTTCTCTAATTCAGCTTTAAAAGTTCAGGCCCTGAAGTAGCAGTAATGGTTGACTGTACTGTAGCAATGATTCATGTTGTAGTAATGATTCATTTTATCCTCCCCAACACGCATAAGCCTTATGCTTAGCCCTGATTAAACCCCCCAGCACACACAGACACACACAAAAGATTCACACCAGAAACAGATTATAGTAAAGTATAATTAATGGGGCGGGCTCCTTGCTGCACCTTGAAATACACACAGGCTAACACACACACACACACGCCCACACACGCCCACACACAGATATTAATACATGCTGTTTGCTTTCTCTCTGAGCACGGAACCTGTCGCTGGTTATCATTCATGTCTACATTTCGTTGCTGTAATTTGAATGAGGCGTACCGCTGAAAGCCTGCTTGGAGCCCACTGACCTGAAACTTGCTAAATGACAGAGAGTGGAGCTGGTGAACATAATGACACCGAGACATGAGATAAGCCAAGAGGAATATCTGAATGCTAATCAGCATCAGTGATTCCTTTATTTACCCAGGGGCTGTTTGCCGAGGGTCCAACCTCTTCGTAAGCGATGCTTTATATCATATTCATGCAGTTCAGTGACTTGTGCTCTGTAAAAGCACATTACCTGGCTGCTCCACCAGAGAAGCAGTAGGTTCATTAAATTCCTCAAGTGCAATTTAAATGTAGAGCCTAAATCTTGAACCTGCAATTTATTTTTGATATCAAAATCAAACTGGATGATGAGTCACTCAAACTCCTGAACTCACCCGCGGTGCAGCTCTATGGAACTTTTTAAGCTTTCTGTAGTTTATTGTCTTGGTTGTGTGGCCCATGCATTTTCTCTATGGTTCAATCTCAGCCACTCTCATGCTTGATAACCCCACTATACTCCCACTACCTGCTCAGCACTAGGCAGCAGACAGACAACATAAAAAAATAAAAAAAAATAGCTGATGAAAGCGACTTTCTCAGGAGTTGGACGAGACCAAACCAGAGGTACTAGGAGAGTGAATAATGGACGTAATAAAGTGACTAGAAATATGACTAATTAGATGATTAAAAAGCCGCCTGCTGATTCTGGAAACAGGATCCATTGAGAGCGCAGAGAGTGAAGCAAATTAGCGAAGTTGTTAGACGAATATAAATAAACAAAACAATAAGCTGAAAGACGCTAAAATGTTCCCTAGAGCTAAGGAGAAACAGCAGAGTCTGTGGTTTTCACCTTTCACATTACACACAGACTTGTTTTTCATCCCAAAATAGAGTGCAGCTCTAAAGTCTCTCTTAATATTTCCTGCTCTTGTAAAACCAAAATACCTCTTGACTGTGTCCTGCTCTATCTTTTCTGCTGTCAAAAATAGACAAATCTCAGCTGGACGTGCTGAATCTAGTTGGTGCAGTAACATTGTGCATGTCGAGCTATTAATACAAAATATTATATTATGAAGTTCTGTTTGCCGACACAATACTCTTGTGCTTAAGAATAAATTACTCATTCATTTGTCCTCCTGCCCAGACTTTCTGAGCCACAGTGGGGTTTTGACTCGTTGACCTTTCACATCCCTCATTAACGTAACAAGTAAACACCAGTTCCTAACGTCTAATATGACCAAGAGGCTCGCTAATGTCCCTTAACAGGACTAATATGCAAATGTTCTCATAATCACACTTCACACAGTTTGACGGCTGGTAGGTTTTGTAGAATCTCTGTAGAGCGTTGGAGGTCTAATTAATTCTGTGCTCAAACCTCATTACCATAGTTTTGGAACAAAAATTATTTGCATATTTTCCCGGCACCTAGCCCGAGTCCTGATGATGAGGGTTATAAGGAAGAAGCAGGCTTGCATATTTGTTTACAATCAAAGCACACACACATATTCATGTTCTCACACACACACACACACACACACACGGATAAGCAGATGGATAAACACATACATCACACACATGAATCTATTTATCTATCTGATCTATCTATAGTATCTTATCTACATCTGTATGTATATGTATGCATCAGTGATTTTCTGATCAAATGTTGCCCTGGCTCATGTATATTCATGACCAATCAACACTGAGTGCAGTTAAGCATAGCCTATCAGATTCTGCCCCGACACTCATGGATTTGCATATTTTAATTGCTGTCTCAACGAGTGTATTACTGACGCATCACCTGCTTACCAGAGACCATACCACACACACACACACACACACACACACACACACACACACACACACACACACACACACACACACACACACACACACACAGGTAGAGGCAAAGTGCTGCTTCTCTGTTAAATTTGGGTGTTTAGGATCTGTTTCTTTCAGTCTCTAATCTTCCCCCTCTCTGTCTCTCTATTTCACTTTTGCTAGTAATATCAGTAATTATTCTGGCTACTTCCCAATAGTCTGTCTGCTGGAATTGAATTTCGCTATCTTTATTTGTGTGTATGTGTGTATGTGTGTATCGCTTCCAGTGTGTCTCTCTTTCCCTGTGTAATTGCTTGTTAAGCTGTTTCAAAAGCAGGTGCAGTTTGTCTGAATGACCCCTCTGTTTTCTAAGTAGCTAACTGCTTTAACCTGCCAACTTGTGTGTGTGTGTGTGTGTGTGTGTGTGTGTGTGTGTGTGTGTGTGTGTATAATGAGGGTGACGTCAGTCATCATGTCTGACAGCTCCCTTCCTGAAAACACACCTAAGAAAACACACGCTGCCAGTCACATGTATGCCGGCACACACGCTCATTTTCGCAAGCACAGATGGATGTGTACAAGCAAACACGTATGCAAACTCTCTTTTGAAAACACAACACACACCTCATGTTGCTGACAGATGAAAACCTGACGTCTCCAAAAAGTCAACATTTCAGTCGGCGACCTTTTCTTCGGTTGCTAGCCCTGTATGTGAAACGACACTGTTCAGAGAATTTTGTTCCTAAAGGTAGTCTTACATTTTGGAGCACATAACGTTAACAAAACTATTAAAAGCTTAACTTTAAACATATAAAACACAACAATAACAACAGTTAAAGTAAGACAAGGATGAATGCCATAAAACATTGTGTTTTATCTGTTTTAGAGTTCATTTAATGAGCCTATATATTAAGATACCAAACAGCATTGTTGCGGTGGACATTTTTTGCCTTGTTTAGACACTTTGCTTTATTATGCAACACAGCAGTAAACTGTAGTGTATGTGATAAAGACCACTAACTCGATGTTGAACCCACAGTGATGTAATGGTAAGTGTATTTCAGTCTCTGCTCCTTTTTCCACTTCGCTATTGTTAGGCACTAAATCTATTTTTTCCAGACCAGCTTGCATTTCTGAAGTGTGAAATTCACCTATGAATGTTTATGAATGCTCATATTTGTTGAGAATTGACACCCGTGATGCATTTCATTTGTAAAGGTTTTATATATACGGTAGTTAACAGGAGTTTTTCTTGAGAAACGAGGAGTGAGTGAGACAGAGAAAAAGGCTCTGTTCAGGAAACATAAATAAAAAATGAGTCGTGCTGTACCAGTTAAAACAGGCAAAGTAAAACATAATTTTTCAAAACACTTCTTAACAGTACTGGAAAAAAAAAACATGAACACTGAACATTTGAAGCAAAAAAAAAAAAAAAAAAAAAAAAAAAAAAAAAAAAACTACAGGAATTAAATGGAAAAAGGAACAAAACATCACAAAATCTTGAGTCTGAGATGATTCTTGTGAACGTTTGAACCATGACGCCTCCAGAACATGACACAGCTGAATCCAGTGGCATAAGAGATACAATAACACCTGGTAGCGTCTGTCCGTGAACGCGATATCCCAGGAACACCTTGAGGGAATTTCTTCAAATTTTGCACAAACGTTCCACTTGGACTCAAAGATGAAGTGATTAGATTTTGGTGATCAAAGGTCAAGGTCATTGTGATTCCACACGAAACCTATTTTTGGCCATAACTCCAGAATGCACATGCTAATTAACTTTAACTGGACTGGGCGGCGGAAGCATACAACCGCGAGGTGGTAATTCTAGTTTTACAATTGTAGTAATTGCATATTTTTTGAAAATATAACAATAATATAATGAGAAATCCACAAATAATTACATGGCAAATTATTTACTGTACTTTCAAGCTTAATACAAAATATCCGTGTCTTCTACATTTATTTCATGGTTTTAAGAACTGCTGAAGTCTACACTTTAGTACTCTAAGTAAATGAGACTATTACCAGATGCTTTGATTGTCTCTGTTTGCTACTAGGCTAATCAAACCATACTGTGCCACCAGGTTCACTTTCAAGTGAAATCAGCTGCATCAGTTGCCTTTCTTCTCAAAATGGGAGAGGGATGCCGTTTGAAATAATCTTTTTTTTTTTTTTAAAAGTATATTTTTTTGGGCTTTTTATGCCTTTATTGATAGTGCAGTAGAGAGAGACAGGAAATGGGGAGGCAGAGAGAGGGGGAATGACATGCAGCAAGGGCCGTCCAATGCGGGACTCGAACCGGGGCCAACTGCAGCGAGGACTGTGGCCTCTACACATGGGGCGCCTGCTTAGACCACTACGCCACACGACGCCACCTGTTTGAAATAATCTTAAGCTTTTAAAGTTTCTCTCAGTGGCAGATAGTTTTGAGAATGATTTAAAAGAAAAAGAAAAAAATTAATTTGTTTCCGGAAAAGCAAAAGAGAAAAATGGAGACAAGGAGGCAAGTCAATAGAAAATATTGGTGTTTATGGGAAATTAGATTTTAATTAATTAAAATACTAGTGGCACGGGTAGAAAGAATCACTTGTCTCAACAATTGTCTCATGATCTCTTTTTTTTTATGAATAAACTGATAATCCAGTAGTGAGATACACAGATGATTACTCTAAACCCTTTTGCTTTCTCACTGAGAGTTATACAGAATTTTGGTACCTCTATCATATCTAAAACAAATAAGATATAGCATGTTAATTCATAAGCCTTTGAGTTGTGGGTAGGCAGATTTTGTTATCATTGGACAGAGCCAGGCCAGCCGTTTCTCCCTGTTTCCAGTGTTTATGCTAAGCTAACGGACTGCTGCCTCCAGCTGAAAGTTTTGCTGTACAAACATGGTTTCCCGTAATGTTAAAGTTTTAAGCGGGTCTTTAACAGTGAAAACACAGTTTTGACAAAGATGTGCTGTTACAAAAAAATAAATGAATAAATATAAGAGCACATGCAGAGTTATAAAACATGAAATGTTTTTAAGAGGCAGTAAGAGAGAGAAAGAAAAAAGGCAGGCAGGCAGGCACACTGAGACACAGACAAATGCAGTTAAAGTATAACAGGTACAAGAGCTGAGCAGAGTCGGATGGAAAAAAACTCAGTGCAGGGGTTCCCTGCGTTCCAGCCTGTCTCATTGTGAATTCCCTCATTTAAAAAATGGTGAAATTCATTTCTCACACAGATGGGAACAGGCAAGGCTGATTTCATTAAAATACCCCATCTGTTGGAGGGAGAGAGGGGGGCGAGAGAGAGAGTGAGAGGCAGAGAAAGAGAAAACAAACAAGGGTGAACCAACCAAAACAGTTCTCCTGTCCTGAAATAATTTGTTTCCCCTACAATAATGTATGTGGTGTTTGTGTGTGTGTGTGTGTGTATATGGGTGTGTGTATTTGTGTGGTACTGATGGGAGCTGAATTTGAACAGACAGACAGCCATTGCTAGAAGAGGCAGCTAGAGAGTCAAGGAGAGAAACAGAAATATGTGTAAGATGAGGGAGAGGTAGTGAAAGAGTGAAATATGCAGCTGCAGTGATAGAAAATAGGTGGAAGACAGACGGACAGGAAGATCTTGTGCCTTAAAAATGACAGTGAGAGGAACAGAAAGCGGGAGAGTAGTCCACATTGAGTGGGACTGTTTTTCTGTCTTTTGCATCTGATACCAAAATATTACCAACTGCATGCCCATCCACCACCTCCTCCTCCTCCACACCCTTGCTCTCTGTCTTGCTCCATAAAGGGTATGCCACTTTCTGCATTGGCACCAAACATCCTTCCATTTGTCCAGTCCTTATGCTACGCTATGCTAAGCTAAGCTAAGCTAACTAGCTGCTGGTGCTAGCATCATATTTACTGAACATGAGTCAAATCAGTTTTCTCATCTTGATCTCTGCAAGAAAGCAAATACGAACATTCCGACAAAATGTGTCACCATTTCTTTCCTTTTGTATTTTGATCGTCAAAGTGCAGCGACACTGAGTTCCTGATTTATAAGCGTCGCTTGACTAACAATCAGATCTTGTACAGACAAAGACCATGAGGTGTGTTTGAGAACGGTGGAAAAAGCTAGAAAATGGACACTGAGTGAAGACTATTTTGTTTAACTACTATTCTCAAGGTCAAGAATGAAGTCAGGCTCATTTTTATGCTTGCTGAATGGTCTGAAAATAGAAACAAAAACATACTTCCTGAGTTTGGCTGTATTAAAACATGGTATAGATTATCCTTTTGATTAGGAGGGGAGAAACAGAGGTATAACCAGCTGTGACTCAGCAGAATAACCAGACTGTGTCCCACTGCTTGCCAGATGTTGGCACAATATTGTTGTTTGCTGATTGAAATAGAGGGGATTTAGTTGTTTAAGTTTTTTTTTTTTTTTTAGGCATTGCAGATGGAGATCCTTTATGAAAATGACCTAAAACACAAGTGTAAATAGCTTTTCAAGATTAGCTGCTTTAGTGTGCACATTCTCTGAGAGCGAATGAGGGAGAGATGAAATTGAATTATTGATAGATGGATGGAGGAAGATGAGAAGGAATGAGAGAGGGGGGGGGCAGGCACTGTATTTTACATTTATTTTCAGATGCTTTGAGTTTTATTGAAGCCTAATCTCCCTTGCGTGGGCGTGTGTGTGTGTGCACGTGCGCGCGACTGCTGGCGTGTGGGCATGTGAGGAAGATGAAGACGTGCAGGAAGAGAGACACTATTAACGGCTTCTGTTTCTGACCCTTTGGCCTGGACCAGCCAGCCACGCTGCACCTCTGAACAAGGGGAATCTTGTATTATGCTCTGTAGGAGTATAAAAGTTCAACAAAAAGTGCAAGTTACATCTCTTCCAGAGCTACAGGGTGAGGCGACATGACCTCATTTGTTTTCTCAGGCCCAGAGAAAGAGTCGTCGTCCAAATTGATGCTTATTTTCAATGACAGCAGTTCAGCTAAACTCTGTTTTCCAAGTGGAAAGTGGTATAAACTATAGCTGCCGCAAAACAACCAAAGGAAAGAGGGTGTCGACTTTGGATGTTTTAAAAGGTTGCACACGCCACTTGTGAATGTACATATTCGGGATGAGTGGATTAGATGTGTTCATGTGTTGTATAGGGTTATGTTTTCATTTATCACTCTCTGTATTTGAACTAATCTGTATATTTGGCTTATGTGGCCTTTTGTAATTAAGGCTGATCTACCGGATGATGAAACGCCACAGGGACAATAAATTAAAAATTCTTAATAAAAAATTTAATAATCAGAAGAAATAACCACATGTCTTCTTCTGATGGGTACACTCAATTACTGTATTGACTGTCAACTGTATGGTACAAGCCTGAGTAAGGGGAAATTGGACATCACCTCTTAATATGTACCAGTATATGCTTTAATTAACATCTGCTCCTTGTTTCATGGCAGATCATGCAGGACAGATGATAGAGCCATGCATTTAAGCAAACACTGCGTCGTGTAAAACATGATATAAACATCATGTGTTCCACGTACAGTACAACTGCAAAATTGTTCTTGTTTTCATTCAGGATGTCATTTAACTTAAACCATCAGTCAACAAAACCTAAACCTGACTACAGTCTAAAACAGTCCAAAAATGGTGTTTGGTGATATTGGTGATTAATACAACAACAACAATATTAACCTACAGGTTAGAGTACTTGAAACAAAAATTAATCTATTAGTAAGGGTGTAGTAATTAAATAAACAAGCTCTTCTCTGTCTACTTTGTATTATTTGTCTGGGACAAACAACTGTTAATACATACAAAACATTAATGTATCTGAAAAGCCTTTGCATCTTGGTGTGTTTGTGACTCATTAAATAACAAAAGCTGGTCCCATTTATTCTTTTTCAATAAAGTCAATCCTGCCAGGTTTCCCTCGTCTTTTATGGCAGCCGTTACGTTAGAACTGCCAAACAAAACCTTTTGGATGATACAATGAACTTCTGAAACCTACGAGCAACTTGAAATCGCATTTTGCCAACACCCTCAAATACCTCACAAATGTGTCAAAAAGAAAAAGATAAAACCCACACAAAGCAGCCTCCTTTTTAACCTGAACCTCTTGCCCTCACTTATTGCAGTTTCAAGGTAGTATTTTTCCCTCAAGCGCTCATTAAAGGCTAATTTATTTGAGTTTTCGGAAGTTTAGTAGCGACATGTCTACCCACACACTCCCCTGGAAAGGTTCTTTTTTTTTCCTGCCAAATGCAACCCTAAAAGTGAGATAAACATGTATAAGATATAATTTAGGGAAGTTTTCATGAGCACAAATAGGCAGTAGAAACTAGTTCATAACATTTGCACCATAAATGTATGTGTGTTTGTCCTGATGGGCTGACGTCAAGCCCATTAAAAAGACTCAGCAATAATGGCAACACAAAAAACACACTTTCTCTCACTTTCTGCAACTCTCTCTCTCACACACACACACACACACACACACACATGCACGCATGCACACCAGCAGCCAGCCGCACAGACTTGGTGATAATGCACAGTGGGCATTTATCTTTACAGTGAATTATGGTACACTGCAGTCTCATTGACTCTGAGCACAAATGTGACTGTGTGTCTCAAAGTGTGTATATGCATAAGTGTTGAATTATGGCCCACATTTGGTGGTGTATGGGTGTGTGTGTTGAATTGAATTATGGCATTGCGCTATCTCATTGACTTCAACGGAGTCCCATTCATCACAACTTAACCATGGAAATAGACTTTATGGACAAAATGCTGTTTTAGCAGTGTGTGTGAGCCTGTGTGCATATGCAAGTCTTTGTGTGTGTGTGACCATGGAAATACCCCTAATGAACATTACAGCATGGGCGTGTGTCAGAGAGCGAGAGATCAGTATGTGAGTAAAAAAAAAGAAGTTATTGCTCTTTTGATTTATTTCTGATTCATTCTACCTGCATAAAGAAACGATTTTTCCAGCAGCGACGAAATTACAGGTCGAAAACCTGAACGTTCACACACATACATTTGCACGCACACACAAAAAAAAAAAGTTATCTCGTGTAGAGAACACAGAAAAGAAAGATTTATAAGGCTTTACACAGTAACACACAGGTGTGCATGCATTCCTTCACATCCATGCTGTATATACAATCCATTTACGCTGACCTTTTACTATAATAACATAGTTGCTATTTTTGAATGTATGTGTTTGGAAAGGTCAGTACAAAGTAAAAGTACATGTGTGGCTTCGAAACAGGCAAGCAGCAGGATTGATGTTCCCTATAACAGGCCCACAATTTTTATACTTTTCTCGGCCAGAGCTGAAAGTTTAGTGTCCTGCAAAGAATTTAACAACGGCAATAATTTCTGCACCCTCTAAATAATATCCTCATGTGTGTTACAAGAGATGACAGGGGCATAGCATGAGGAGGAGGAGGAGGAGGAGTGGAGGGGAGATAACTCAAGAGAGCAGGATCCAGAATTCTTTTTCATTCTAGGTGTATTTTCTGTCCAGCAGTGACACGTCAGCTGATGTTTACCATGGTTACCTCGTTGTTCTTTATAGTGGTGTGGAAATCCAGCGGTATGGGGTTTAAACGGCACGGATGCAGAGCTTTTATTTTGATTTTACCAATACACACACACACACACACGCACACACGCACTTTGTGGTACCCAGTTTACCTCCACAGTGACAGTTTAATAACAGCAGTTGTCTTTTAGGTTTATGGTTGGCAGTACAATCACACCTGCAGTCTTTCCATGTCTCCGTGTCTCTGCTTTGCTTTTAAAACATTGAACCGTCTCTCTCACAAAATCATCAGGCCACAGCCTCCTCTCCTCTCTGTCTTTTGTGGTATTATATCTTGTAAACTCTCCCATTCCCCACTGCCCCCACCTCGCTGCATGATTGCCACTGAGGAGTTTTTTATTTGTCCTGCTGAAGCTCAAGTGTCGGTCGATGCCCCTACATCTCCATTCAATCTCTTTTTCCCGCTGTTTATCGTGGCTGTTAAGACTTTTCATCTCTCTCTCTCTCAATCTCTGAATCTCTCATCTGCAAGGCTCAGGATTACTTTGTGGATGTGACAGCAGTTTCTCACCGTGCACAGAGTGACAGGGTAAATGAAAGAAACTTTGAGAGGTAAAGCCCACACTCTTTCCACTTCTGACCCATGAAAATATGCATCAGCAGTGGGTTAAAGCATGTATTTATTACTTCCGTACAGCTGTTCCGATAATAATTGCAACATCAACTTTTACATTAATGGTAAAATGTAAACGGTAACCGAGGGAAAAAAAAAAAAAAAAAAAAACGCACCGGCTTTTGGCTATGACTGATTCATAGCGAGGATGGAAAGATGGATGCATTAAAGTAAATGGCAGCGATAGGGACATGATGACATGAAATTGCTCATGCCTTTACTTTGACATGAAGTGTTGTGATGTGATGATGCGTGCACTCCAAGGAAGCCGATGAAACTAAAGCTGCAGACACAGAAAGCAGAACATCATTGGATAAAATGCCCTGATTAGACAGGTTAATTGAAAATATGAAAGATGTCATAACATGCAGGAGAAGAGCTGTCTGTAAGGGCTGGTGCATAGTTGTCACACTTGTTACAAAGCCCCTCAGATTTAAAAACACTGTGGTCTGCAGCTGCACCATTATATCATTTAGTCATTTATTTTATTTGTAAGGCGCCATGTGCAATATTAAACATGAATGTTACTATTAAGTGTGTTGAGCCAGAGTTAGTTTAAAGCTAATTTTCATTTGCACACAGCAGCACATCATGCGCACATAACTATGTCAAGTGTATGACAGGAAACTAAAAGCAAGGATATTACTAAATTGCATGGTCAAATCATTGTAAAATGATTGGCTCCTCAGTGTGTGTGGTACCCTCAAATCTATCACTTCCTCCACACACACACATTTACAAGCTTTCCTGCTTTACCGACTTGAAGAGCGGGCTTACATATTTGTCCATAGCGTCCACTCTAAAGCTATAACTTCTGCATGAATTAAAGTGTGGGTACACATTGATTTGTGCACACAGTTCCCACAACACCACAGAGGTGATGGCATCAGTGTGGTGTGGGTGCCGTGCTGAGCAATAAGGTTGTGGCACATTTGGCCTCGCTGGATAGTACAGGCTGAAACGTTATGCTGAATTTAATAAGACATTTTCATTAATGCTCAGACTGATGCATTACAAAGACATTAACAGTGACTGAGCAGTCATCCAGGTCGTAGTGTCTCTTAGAGCTCTATGAAGGCAACTGGACTTGTTTTGTTTTACCTCTCGTCTGAAAGGCGTTTTCAATTCTAAGAGAACGTCCCCAAGCAAGTCGAGTTGTCTTCGTAATGTTCTGACCACGTACTCCAAAATATGCTGAGCCAGTGACGTAAGCTGACTTCTGTTTATCATTATAGATTCACCGTTCTGTGTGTGTGTGTGTGTGTGTGTGTCTGTGTGTACGTGTGTGTGTGTGTTGGGACTCTGACTTTTGTCTGGCTTTCTCTTTTGACTTCACCTGACCTCAATTTACCTGCTGCTTGCCTCTAAATGCAACGCCACCTCAGACACACACTCTCTCACACACACACACACACACACACACACACACACACACACACACACACACACACACACACACACACACACAAACATTAGCATCCACACTTTTACACTTGCTTTTGCTAATGTGTGTGCACACACACGCAATTCTTCATATGAATAATACATTGCTGTATCAGAGCTGCCCTAAAGTCTAGAGAGAACCAGAGACAGAGTGAAGAGGAGTGTGTGAAAAACTTTTTTGTGTGTGTTGTTAGTTATTTAGTTTATTAGATGACTGACTTTGACTTTGTGCACTACTACAAGTACTACTAGTACTACAGATACACATACAGTTACACATACTGTACAGTGCTGCATTTATCTCTGGCTGTCTCTCTCTATATCTCCCTCCATGTCTCTCTCTCTCTCTCTCATGCGCTGTGGGCTGTCAGGTCGCATATGCCAACTGATGACACTCTGATCTGTGTGTGCATGTATGCCCGTGTGTGTGTGTGTGTGTTTAGGATGTGTGTGTGCTATAACCTCTGCCAGCTTAAAGTTGGTCCTCCGTTTAGGGTGGCGATGGCCCGATTTGTCTTCCACTTGTCAACTTCAGCTTCCCTAGAGACACAGAGACGACAGAGAGAGAAAGGGTAAGAGAAGGAGAGAGAGAGAATATATTGGGATAAAAAATGTGTTTGTAAAATTGAAACTTTGGCTGCTGAAGCACAGTGTACCATCACACTTTGCTATTTGTAAAGTCAAGATGTTAACAGATATCCTGTTTATTTACTGGAGCTGTCAGCTTCTTCAGAGAGGTGGAATATCAGTGTCGTAATATGCTAGACTAATATCAAAGTGAACTACTTTGGTTGCCAAACAGGGGGCATTCGCACTTCTCCACTTTCAACGAAACATAGCAGGGAGCAGTCGTTGGCAATGACTCTGAAAATGGTGGTGAAGACATACGATTATTTTTATCCGTTGACGAGAACGATATTTTGTAAGGATTGATCTCACAGCACATAGACAGCTGACAGCAGCCTGAGTAAAATGCTTTTGGGAACCAGACATCAGCACTCTGTGCTGATACAGTAGTGGCTATTGATCATTATAGCAACATATTATCTGCACCAAATGCAACCAAGGCAGCCTTTTTTTTAAAAGGCATTTAAATCTGTCACTCTACAATAAAAAACAAAACGTCACCTCAATTGAATATATTCTTACAGGTTTGATTACTTTACATGAATACTTCGTAGTACTGCTGGTGGTCAGTCATTCTTTTCCATTAATTTACAACAAATTCTGAATCTCTTGAAAATTCATATTCACATTCAAAAACCAAAAACATAACAGCTACAAGTAGGGTTTGCAAAATAGCGTGCAGCAATTTAAAGTATTAATGATTTGTAGCAAATGAACTGAGCATCACTGTTCTGCTCCGTTTTAAGGAAACTGAAGAACAAAAAAGCTTAAGAAGATTCCTAAAGAGAAAGTGGAAGCAAGTATAGTAACTATTTCTCCAAGTGTAATGGTTCATACTGTCTAGTATAAAGTAATAGCTGGGACTGTTCATACATCACTCTGGTACCAAACTGCTTCTGCTGCCAAGTTCTGTCACCATCTGCTTCTGGTACCAAACGCCAGAGGAATTTAATCTTTGTCTCACTCCTGCCCAGCCTTTGAAACCTGCTGTTGTTTAGTATCTGTGTGTGTGTGGCTGATAGTGAGCAAGAGTAATTGTGTTTCCATTGTTTAGGTGTCAACAAGTCATGGTGGGCTTCTTGTTTGCATATTGTTAATTTCCCCCTCTCACTGTGTCTGGCTGTGCATCTCTGCATGTTTCTGTGTGATTTTTGTCCACGCCTGTGTGTGTGTGTGTGTGTGTGTGTGTGTTTGTGTGCGTGCGTGCGTGCGTGCGTGCGTGCGCGCGAACATTTGCGTGTGTGCCCTGCCAAGTCGAGAGGTCCCTGCACACTGACACGCGATTTGACAGGCCTGCTGACACTCTAGCATTTAGCCGTGTGTGTGTGTGTGTGTGTGTGTGTGTGTGTGTGTGTGTGTGTGTGTGTGGTATGAGTGACAAGGTGTGACACACTAGCATTTGTCTCGTAAATGCCAGAACAGAGAACTGACACCAAAGGGCAGAGAGACGGCGAGAGAAAACGGAGACGGAGAAACGAAGGCACAGAGAGGAGAACAAATGTATAGGGAAAGAGAGAGATGAAGAAAAATGGGTTTCACCATTCTCACATTTAATTGGTAGTTCACTGGCGTATTTGATATTTTTAAAATAAAGAGAAACCTGTACACCGCTAATCTGCCTTTTAAGTGCGACAGCCCCACACTTGCCAAGGTGTTTGTCGGCTATGGCACCTTTCGTTTTCGATGTCACAAATCCTTTTTCGCTGCACGGTGCAGACACACTGCAACAAATCTCCAGCTTAACAAGTCTGTTATTCAGTAGAAGTCTTTTTTTCGTAGCACAGGTGAAAAAGTACAGCAGTGAAATGCCTGTGGTGAGAGATCATTGCAGCATATTTCCACTGCAAATATTTCTCAGCAACAAAGGAGCTGTCTGGTGTACTAGAGTGCAGCCGTGGTAATGGTTACCTGTTTCACCTGTTTGCTGAGTTACATATGACCTCTCATTTTCTCCTGGTTGCTTAGTTTTGAGTGCTGTGCATCTCCTGCTGGGATCAGACTCAGGATATCTGCCTGACACTGGCCCAAACTGAAGAAAATGAGCGTTTGGCGCTTCAGTTACTCCATGCATCCTATGTAGTGTGTGTTATAGCAGAACACAACCAACATATGTAACATGTCAAAATCATTTAGCCTTTCTCTCACTTCGTTTGACAAACTCTTCAAGGTGTTCTGTGATGTTGGCCCTCGGAAGCACAGAGTGATCTTCTGTGCACAGCTGTAAACGTGGCGAAGCAAAAATGAGATGAAAAAAAATTTCATTTCAATTAACTTGGAACCATTTAACTATTATCACCCTCAGGCCAGGAGCATTAAACCAATGAGAATATTCATGCGTGTGAATGCAACACTCAATAATTCCACATGCATGTTTCATTCTTAAAACTGCTTTTACAGCACGTACATGTGTTTTGTTGTTGCTACAGTCAGTTAGTCAGTTGGAGCAGTGGCGTTGGTGCCACGTCGGCAAGCGCCACATCCAGTGTGTATTTTTCAGTGTTTCTCAGGCAGCTTGGTTATTGCTTAATCGGACGACGATCATCACTGCAGCACTCCACTGATCTGGGCTTCATGGCAGAGTGGCCGGACAGAAGCGCCATGTCTGGAGCAAACCAGGCACCGCTCATCCAAACAGTGAAGCATGGTGGTATAGCAGCATCATGCTGTGGGGGTGTTTTTTATCAGCAGGGACAGGGACACTGCTCTGTTCAGCTTTCCCTCAACCCTGACCAAAGTACAGAGATATCCTTAATGAAAACCTGGTCCAGAGCGCTTAGGACCTCAGACTGGGCCAAAGGCTCACCTTCCAACAGGAGCATGACCCTAAGCACACTGCCACACAGCAATTAACTGACTAACTGACTTGAACCCTATTGAACATCCCTGGAGAGACCTGAAAATGGCTGTCCGAGCTTGTAGTGTCATAACCAAGAAGACTGGAGGATGTTATCACTGCCGAAGGTTCTTCAACTAAATATTGAGTGAAGGGTCTGAATACTTTTGTCAGTGTGATAGCTCAGTTTAGTCAGTCTAAAAATATGTTTTTGCATTTTCAATATCAAGTATGTGTAGACTGGTGAGGGAAAAACGAATTTAAATGATTTTAGCATAAAACTTGCATCATAACAAAATGTGAAAAAAGGGAAGGGGTCTGAATACTTTCTGAATGCACTGTGTATATTAGTGCTAATATTTAATGAACCATGGCGTCTGCATTTACTCAGTCATGCGAGTGCTACATGCATACATATTTTAGATTCAGTCTTACCAAAATGTTACAAAGTCATGTGAGGTCAGGGTCAAATGAGAGCACTGATCTAGCACATGCCATCACAAATGGGCTTAAATACTGTAAATGTTGCAGCAGGCTGAAGTAGCCAGGCTTATATTTGTTTAATAGCCTGTTTCAAAGGTTCAATCATTCCATATCAGATAAATATATAATGCACAGTGCTGCTGGTTGAAAATTAGCTTAGTAGCTCTTTGAAATGAGGGCCACATCAGTGGTGCCAAGTTACACTCTCATGTCATGAAAATGAGCTTTCGGCAACCTGGAAATGTTCAAAACGTGGAAATTATGGCTACCGTGATTTGGAAAAAATATGATGCTGTTATTTGTATAAATATTCATATAAATCTATCGTCATGTCACTGGGGTTTTTATGGCTACTTTGTTGTAGGTTTAATTGATTTCTTTTCACTGAAATGCAGCAGTGTCAAGAACTAAAACATGGAGAATTACCAAAACTAGATTTAAAAGTGAAATATTACATTGCACTGTAGTTTTTTGAAAAACATCACTAAAGTCGGACATTGACGGATCTCTCCAAAAATTCTGGCCTCACTTTGAAAGTTTGAGAGCTTTTTGAACCTTTCTGTTTCTGCTCTGTCAATAAGGCGTGTTGGTGTTGAACTACCTCAGCCAGTGCAGAGGTCGTCTGAGGAAGAGTCTCTCAGATCTCAGCTTCGGCGCTAAGATGAGTGAATGTAGATACTCTGCTTGGCGCTGACTCATTAAAATATATTATTTCTCCTGTCGTGTGGGCACCCAGAGCGAGAAAATGCAGTCTCTCACTCTGGGACCCAGTCTCATTAAAACATAATGGGAATAGTGTCATGTAAGGGACTCAGCAGACGCATCCTGTGATCCATGTCGAGCTCCAGATTCTACAGTAAGAGAGAAATGTTTCTAATTTTGATGGAAATTAGTTAAAATTCAACAAGAAACAAATTGTAAAAACAAAGTAATTGATTTGTGACTAATTTTCTGTTAATGTACAGTTGCACTCAATGTAAGACATTCTGGATAACTGCATCCAAACGCCTTAAGTGTAAATGTAAAGTGAAGGTGGACAGAACGGTTAATCGCTTTGAGACTTCGGAAAACACATTTTAAATTGTGAAAAGAATAAAATGAATAGGAGCCACAATTAAAAAGGGTTTTTGTTGTTAGTTGTGGCTTGTGTCTGTGTACATTTGTTGAATGGTGTGTATGTCTGATATTTCTCTCACTCTCTTGCTCTGCCAGATCACACTTTGCTGTTAAGTTGTCAAATACCAAACACCTGAAGGCTCTTTATAATCACTTTAGCAGCTACAACTCCAAGTGTTCTGGCCCTTTCCATTACGGAGAAAAAGGATTTATAACAATGCTTTGGTGGAACAGGAAGCTGCAACAGTGGGTCAATCAGCTGACTTTATGCACAGAAAATGAATCTGCAACACTTTAATCAAATCATTGCAAAAATGCCCAACTCTGCTGATTCCAGATTGCTTTTCTGTGTCAGACGTGACACTAAATTGAATGTCTTTGTACTCACCTTGTGTTGAGAGAAAAATCTTAGCAGTTCACTCTTTGCTGACATTTTGACTAAATGATTAATCAATTAATTGAGGAAATGATCAGCAGAATACATCTTTAAAAGATAAGAAAACATATAAATATAAACACGAATAAAGAAAAGTATAAATAAGTAAATAAAATATGTGGAAATACAATGAAAAATACATTTAAAAAAGTGGTTTTACCCTCTCACTTTTTTCTGGCCAGTGCTATTCAAATTTGCAGGAATTGACTACCTGGCCTGGGCAGGAAAGCCCGCCCAAAGCCAGTTGATTGACAGCATGGCCCTTCAAGGAATAGCAGAAGCACTTTTTATTCATTTCATTTTATATTTCCACATTTTTAAAATTTACTCATTGCTTTTTTATTTATTCATTTATTTTCTTATTCTTTCACAAATGTATTATTTTTTTATGGCTCTTCCAGGACTCACAATTGAGGACAGTCACTCACATGTATTTTTGTTCCACTACTTTTCAGTTTTGACCTTCTTGATCCTCTCCTCTCCATCTTTCATTTTCCCAAAACAAAAATGTTTCAAACGAGGCTCTTTACCAACTCTGGCTGTTTCTTGAGCATGTGATTAAAGACAGACTTTGTACATGCACATACACACACACTCGCACACACTGAGCTTATGTTTGTTTTTAATGTTTGGGTTTTATTTTCTGGTACATAATAATATATTTTGGAGGAATTCAGTGAGATTCTGAGCGTCATCAAAAGAAGCAGTTTCCTCCCCTTTTCTGTTTGTGTGTGGGTGTGTGTGTGTGTGTGTGTGTGTGTGTGTGTGTGTGTGTGTGTGTGCATTCTATGTTTTCATCCTATCGTAGGGACAAAGGCTTGTGTATATGTGTGTGTGAATGTCATTGTTTTATGGAAACATGGGACAAACAAGACAAATGGTTTTTCAAACTCGCACTGACACACTATAGAAATGTGTTATGTGTTTTGTGTCTAGAGAGTGTAGTGTGTAGTGTGTGTGTGTGTGTGTGTGTGTGTGTGTGTGTGTGTGTGTGTGTGTGTGTGTGTGTTTTTTTGTTTTTGACTGCATTGCTGTAGTATGTTACTTTCTCAAGGGTTCATGCCCAATCCCCACTGCCTGCACAGGTGTGTCCTCAGTTATCTTCAGCCCAGGAAACTTCAGTGTACCGAAAACTAATTTGACCAATTTTAGAATTAACCTCAAAGGGAACATTTTCTTCCGGACTCCGAAATGTCAAGTGTACGCCCATTTGGTAATCAGCCTCCCTCTGAGAAACATTATAAAAATTACCACAGCATTTAATCATTATCACTTCTTGGTGAGAGGAGCATCTATGTTCACACCAGCAAATTCACAGAACTCATAGAGCTCATAAATTTGAGCTTTTATCCACTTTTACCCAAAAACTTTGGATTTTCAAAGTGGGTTGGTCAAAGCAAATGTTATTTTCACCCTCATGTTTTTTTCCACATGAATTAAAAAGATGTGTTGACTTCTGCAAGACACTGCAATTTTCAGTCAACAAAGTCCTGTTGTCGTGAGCACTCCTAAAAATTTTGTTTTCAATTAACGGAAAATAAAAAGAAAATAAATGCAAGAATTCAGGTTGCTTTTGAAAACATGATTTCAACCCAAACAGTTGCTTGATTTTTTTTCAAAAGTTTATTTTGAAAACAACTATCAGTAAAGTCCTATATTTTTTTCTCCTGGAAAAAACAACTACAACAACAACAACACAAAAAACAAAAAACAAATGTCACTATAATGAGTTACAGCATTTGTAAATTAATGTTAATCCTGGAGTGTTTTTGTATATTATGATATTTGTGATAGGTTGTAAAATAATTCAAAGAAATATTGAGGTAAGAGTTCATTCCAATCTCTTATTGAATCATGATTGCTGTCAGCTGTGATAGGCGTTTGTTGGAATGCATTATGGCAAATAGCCATTCCACTGCTTTTTCTTTTTGTTCTTATGACTTGAAAAGTTGGCAGTTTCATACTTTCCCGTGTAACGTGTGAATGTTCTTTTGCATGCGAGAGATTTTATGCATGAGACTCTGCATGAATTTGTGTGCATCTCTAAAATCTGTGACTTCGTGCTGTGCATCAATTTGTGACGAATATGTTTTATAAAGTTTATTTTCTCAAACTTCATTTTTCATAAGACGCCAAGAGCCAAACACACACACAACAGACACGCAAAGAAGAAGTAGAAGGAAAAATCCTTATCTTCAAACACTGTGGCTTCCACTCCTAGGAGATTCTTGTGGCGCCTGTGTGTGTGTGTGTGTGTGTGTGTGTGTGTGTGTGTGTGTGAGAGTGTGTGAGAGAGAGTGTGTGCGTGATCTTGTGTGTATAATTTCCATGTTAGACAATGAAGTCTTTTTGTAAATGTGTCTCATCGTGTGTGTGTGTGTGTGTGTGTGTGTGTGTGTGTGTGTGTGTGTGTGTGCGCGTGTGTGCGTGCGTGTGTGTGTGTGTGTGCGCGTGCTTTCTGATGTGGTTTTGTTCAACAGAAAAACAAGCCTTTAACTTTTACAGAGAAAATCCTCAAATCCCCAAATGGATTGATAATTACAAACAGGACAAGACTGTGTGTGTGTGTGTGTGTGTGTGTGTATGTGTGTGTGTGTGTGTGTGTGTGTCATTGGGCTCTAACCGAACATGTTTTATGAGTTTCGAAGCAGAAATAATTACAAATTCCTGTCACAGCTCAAAGAGAAGGAGAGGGGCAAAGCCAGAGATACAGATAGTGGGAGATTTACATGGAGAGATGAGGAGGAGTCAATAGAAACAACCGGAGCGATGGATAGATATGCACAGAGATAGAAGAGCCAGGAAAGATGGAAAAACAAACACACAATGATATTGTCATTGAGATAAAGAAAAGCATAAAATTCCTACTATATTAATAATATTAGAGAGGTTTTCTGGTCAAGATGCCAAGCCCATGGTGGTTCCATTTATTCCCATTACAAAGTTTCTCCACAGGATCAGAAGCTCCTGCCTTGGCAATTAAAAAAAAATCCTCAACTGGTTTCACTGTTAAAAAGCAATTATTTGTATTGTAAAGGACCTATTTCTCTTTAGTGTGTGACATAATCTGTTTCCTTTCTCAATTTTCTATACTGTTTTGATTCAATTGTGCGAAACTGCGCCGCATTCAAGATGGCTTAGGAAATATTGTTGATTTTTGACAGTCGTGCCAAGAAAGCATCTTTGATGTGAAAATTAAGACACTGCCAGAGAAGCGGCGGGCACATAGAAGAAAGACGGAGAGGGAGGGAGAAATGAGGAGAGAGAGAGAGAGAGAGAGAGAGAGACAGAGGAAGACAGAGAGGATTGTTTAAAAGAGACATTTTGATGAATGAGCAGAGTTTTGGGCCAGTGGCAGTACAACTAAGCCAGAAAATTATAGACTTCTAAACAACTTCACACATAGAGAGAGACCTTGAATTCAGCAGAATACAATAGGACAGATGAGAACAGAAGAGAATAGCAGAACCGAATAGAATGCGACAGAATAGAGTAGAACCGAACAGAACAGAAAATGATAGAAGCTAGGAAAACAGAATAGAATAGAAATGTCCGAAACAAATTTCACTGCATTCTATTCAAGAGTTGCCAAGACATTTCACAAAAAAAAAAAAAAAAAAATGGGAACTCATGCAGGCACTGACAGTCAGGTGATCACCAAAGTCAGCAGGATTGATCCTCTGGGAGCCACAAATGACTGCTCACAATTTCATGGTAATCCATCAAGTAGCTGTTGAGATATTTGAGTCTGAACCAAAGTGAGGGACCGACTGACCAGCATTGCCATCCTGAGAGCCAGACCACTGTCATGGCTGAAAATACTAATCACAAATCAACATCACTATTCTGAATACTAGTGCATTGTACTGTCTGTAAGTTTACAGCAGTTTTGGCCATTTGTGGTAACACGGGATCCAATAACAGACATGGATGTGAGATGAGTGGACATTTGTAGCTGGCTTGTAAAGATCCTTAACTGGAACCTTTTGCATGAACATCCCAGGATGTGTGAGGTGGCTTCTTTATTTTTTTATTTTTCAACACAGGCTATGTAATGATATTCTTGATGCCCACTGCGAACTGCTCCCTATGTCTAAATTGTTCCTGTCTCACACCTCCAATGTAAAAGTCTTATTTCGTTACTTACTGAAACAAAATCAGAATCTCAAAATCTGTGTTTGCAGTAATGTTCGGGTTCTCCTGCTGTTTTTCTTGCTGTTTGTTTAATTTAAAAGCTACACTTTTGTCCTCCAGTTGTTCTGGTTGGGTGGTTATAAAAAAAAAAAACATTTGTTGGATAGTGCTCTACTTTGCAGCAGATAAGATTTGCAGAGCTTGTGAGAGGGGACAATCTTGTTTTTGGTTTGCAATGTAATGTCCTGTTATGTTCTTGCTTGACAAATGTTTCACCGGTGCAACAGTATTTTCATAATGAAAGAAAAAACAGTGGTTGCAAACAAATCTTTTTAAAAAATGAAATAATGTGTATCTACAAAGATAAAGCAGGGTGTGTTATGTCTGTGTGTCTCCTCAGACGTCTGTGTGTGTTTAGTATTAATGAAGTGGAGTTTATGCAGTGCAGTACACAGCCATCGTCATTTTCATAATTCTCTGCTTTTCTGCCACTGGAGGCAGCAATGACACACAATCTGACACTCCTCGTCCTCCATCTCTTCCCTCGCTCTCCCCAACACACACACACACACACACACACACACACTCATGGACACACAGAAACCATCCATCAAGTGTGTGAAAGATCCTTAAGGCCGTAACATTACTCTTGTTTGGTGTGATAGAGTGCTGGACAACTCTGTCTCTTTCTCTATTTCATTCTCTCGTTCTCTCTGTCTCTCTCTCTTTTATTCTCTTGTTCGCCGTCTTCATGTCTCTTAATCTTTTCTTTCTCACGTACTCTCACCCTAAATCTCTGCCCCCCCCCACACACACACACACACACACACACACCTTACCTCTCCACTGGTCTCTCTCATTCACTGCCGTGTTCACTCTCTCTTCTCTTTTTCTTTTAATGCTCACTTACTACTTCACACACATGCACACACACATGCACGCACGCATGCATGCACGCACACACTCACGCACACACGCACGCACGCACATTTGCTCTGGAAGGTTGTAGTTATCAATCATGGTGATTATGATCTGTATCATTGCAGTAACATCAATGAGGGTTTTGAGGAACGATGACATCATTCATCTATACATCACTGTTAATATGGTCTTCATTTGCTGTTCTTGAAGTGGGGAGAGAGGGAGACAGAGACAGACAGAGAGAGGGACAAAAGCCCTATTCGGATGGGATTAGTTTCCCGAACCACGTCTGAGATATAATTACTAACAAAGGGGCGATGCTGCTTTCAGGCTCCCATTCAGATGTGATTTGAATCACTGCAGTTTCCAAGCAATATTAACAGAAAATGTGAAGTTTCAGTTTTTCACACAAAATTGACACTCCTTGTGTGGACAGGCACTTTATCATTTATCTTTATTACCTCAGCCAAGATGGTTACGTTTTCACCCGTATCCGTTTGTTTCTTTGTTTGTTTGTTTATTTGTCAGGATTACGCAAAAAGTGCTGAACAGTTTTGTACCAAACTTGGCGGAGGAAGACATCGCTTTGGGCTTTAGGAAATTTTCACACATTTCTTAAAAGTTATTTGAGAAAATAGTTGGTAGATTAATTGATAATGAAAGAATTTACTGGCAGGCCTAAGAAAACATTAAAAATAAGGTTTAAGATTTTAGATGTGTGTATGCAGTGTTTCAATCCAGATGTCAGAAGAAACTCCATATAATGAACGGGACAGAAAGAAAGAGAAATCTAGGCCCAGCTCATTTTAACCCACATACGGAATCATGTCACCATGGTTTGAATATGTAGAGTTTGTTTGTTTTTTGCAAGTTTAGTTCTATGTTTTGTGATCACCGGTTTTGAGAGAGACTCGTGTCAGTAAGGTCAATGATTTGAAAGAGAAGAAGACAGAAACTAGGAAATAAGAACCAGACGACCAACAAGAAACAGGTAGCTTCAGAAATGAGAGACAAAGAGACAAAACAGAGATGGCGTGAATCAAACAAAAGTTGAAGTGGAAAGTAGGAGAGAGACAGACAGAGGAGGAGCAGAGAGAAAATAAGAGCAAAGGACAAGAAAAATTGAGTTCTCTGTTAAGATGTGATGGATGCTGCAGCAGTGCAACCTGGGATTGATTTCGGGGATGGCTGTCTGTCAACAAGCCAACCAGAGAGAGGAAATAGGTAGCAGTGGAGTGAAGATTGATTGCCATGGTAACAACCGGTAGTAATGATCAGTAAGCGTTTGGGTAGCAGGAAATACAGTGTTATCTGCCTGAGCTCTCTGTTTGTATTATCTCTGCGGGAGAGTTCATTTTTAGAACAATTCACAGGCATTTTGGGAGAAATAAAACATTACAGCCATCATTCAATCGCTCTTAAATTTAAAGGGTCTAGGCGATTAAAGTGTCATCATTTTGTCAGTCAAGGACTTTAACTTACTGAATCTATTAGTTTTTAAAATGTGTATTTTTGATTCTGTTTTCAGCTGTTGATATTTTCTAACAACATACTGTATCTTTGCTTATTTGGATCTTTGACGCATTTAATGTCATGGCATGTTTATCATGCTCCTGCTGTTCCTTACATTGTGTGACACTACAGTGTCAGTTGAAATGCACTTCATTTTCGGCCTGCACATTTTTTATTTGTAAAGCTACTTACGCGCTGGACGCTGAGCTTGAATTAGTTTGGTGGTTTTTGATCCTGCTCCACAGGACACGGGGCCCTGCTGTTTCTCATTGGAGCCAACAGCTCCACAAATGAGTGTCATGTGGGACAGCAGGTGAATGCAGTAAACCAGGTGGTTTGATAGGAACCCTACAGTGCTCTGGACCCAGAGGACCAGGACTGAAGAGTAATGAATGAATTCATAAAAACTGTGTTTAGTTTTACTGTTGCACCCCGACAGAGATTTTCTTCTTGTTCGGCCTTAAGAGAGTATTGCACCTCTTATTGGTGTGTTAATAGATAAAGCGGGTTTTGTGGACAGGCCCGCTGTACGTCTGTCTGTGTTGTGATGTGCACTACAGTATGCTGTTAAGAGTTATACAGTGAATTATAATGAGAACATTACCAGTGGATGAAGCAAAAAACAAACAAAAAAAACCCAAACAAAAAACATAAACTTGTGCCATAAACTTTTTTTTTTTTAAATCAATTTTATTGCATCCATAAATCTCTGCTTTTCCATGAGTGTGTATGTGTGTAGCTGAATTTAGAAAGAACAATTTGTTCAAATTCTAACACTGAGAACAACTTTTGACCTGAGAGCGACGCCAAAATTAATGAACATTGTCCACAGCAAATGAAGAGGGGGTACTGTTTATATTTTGAACTGATCAAATGGAAGCGAGCAGAGTTCGTCTCCACTCTGTATCCATTTGTGTTTGTATTTTGCTGGAAGCCTGCTGGAACTCTGAGTTACATCTTGTATATTGAAAGAGAATTGAAACCATTTAAATTGGAGACAGAATATTGACAATATGTAAACCACACAGAGGAAAACATCTTTTTACGGGAAAGGAGAGCATTAAACAGTCAAAATGGATTGACCACACTAGGCTCTCTGTTCTTCTTCTTCTCTTTTCTCTGTGCATCCTGTAAATTTTCTTTTTTTTCCCCTGCATTTCTTCTTGCCTTTAAATCTCTGTATTTGTATCTTTTTGTCTTGCCCCTCTAAATCTTTTTTTTTTTCTCTTATGTGTGATTTTATCTGAACCTACATCAGGCTCTGCTCTCTTTATTTACAGCATTTAGGTTAATGAATATAGATTTTCTGCTAGCGATGAGATTTCCTGGGTAACTTTTCTGGCTGTTTCAACACAAAAAAAAAAAAAAATCCTTAGGGTTTGGAGTGACACTGGATGAAAGTGAGTTGTAAATGGGGATTGCATAAACATACAGAACTGACAATTTTATCACAAGAACATATTAAGGAGGCAATTATGCATGAAAGTGTGAAAAGGCACACATTATGGCCCTTTGAAAAAAAGCGGTATTGAGACACCATGAAATATGAGCAACATATAACGTGAAATAAATGAAAGTTATAATTCAAAATATGAGAAATGGGAGCAAAATAGAAAATACTAAAGCCAATATAGTAAGTTATGAGCTGTTATGAGAGTTAATTATTTCTTCATGCATAAGTAAAACTGTAAGAATATGCAATGCATACATTAACAAAGATCCCTTAAATTATTTTATTTTTATCCTTTTTCACAAGTCAAGGTCAAAGGTCATCAAGAAACGGCAGCAGACACTCGGTAAGAAGTGTCTGCTGCTGAAGAAGAAGACAGATATATGATGGTGACACACGGAGGAGAAATATTTCCCCTGGATTTAGCACACAGGGAAGGGAATCATATGTCCAGGGATAAAATATGGTGCTTTTGTGTGTGTGCAAGTGTGTGTGTGTGTGTGTGTGTGTGCAAGTGTGCGTGTGCGTGCATGCGTGTGTCTGTGTCCGTGTCCGTGTGAAAGAAAGAGAGCTGGCATGCTACCTTGTCTGCTGCGACGACCCGCCCATCAAGGAGAGCGGTGCGGAAAATCCATCTGGATCATACACACACCTAATGACGTCACTCTCTCACACACACACACACGCACGCACGCACGCATGCACACACACGCGCGCTGCGCAGAACGGTTTTATTTTTGTTTCTAAATTTGAAGTAAAAGTTACACAGATTAAACTCACTGAACCGAGAAGGGAGGGAGGGAACGGGAAAAAAAGATGAGAAAATGAGACAGAAAAATAAAAGAGGAGAAGCAAGAGAAATGGATAGATGTAAAGAAAGACAGATGACAGAGGTGGAAGAAGACAGAAGGGCTTGTGAGTTTCAACACACACACACGCACACACACATGCACGCACCTAATCAGTCTGTATATGACCACCCCTATCCCTTTTCCCCTCATACATAAATATCAAACTGAAAATGTTATGCAGGTACAATTAATCCCCTGTGTGTGTGTGTGTGTGTGTGCGTGTGCGTGTGCGTGCGCGTGTGTGTGTGCGTCTGCGTGACCAGAGTGTGGGGTGTGCCTGTGTGTGTGTGGGGTGGGGGGGTTCTGGCATGGCATGGTAGTCATTTCCCTTCTAGACTCAACATCATACAGATACACACACACACACACACACACACACACACACACACACACGGCAAGCGTTGGAATATCATTACGGTAAGAGCTGCAGTGAGCAGGCCCCTGACACAAGCGGCCCTTTGTTCGAATGCAGACACACACACACACACACACACACACACACACACACACACACACACACACACACACACACACAGCAGACCCAGACTCAGGCCTTCCATATCGCCAATATAATTACAGCTATTACATCTGACTCAAATATAACTTTACATCTCGGCCTCTCTCTCTCTCTCTTTTTCCCTCTCTCCCTCTGTCTCTTTCTTACTGTTGAGTACCCATGTTGGAGCCATGTATAACCATTTGTGTGTGTGTGTGTATGTTTTTGTGTGTGGTAGTGGCATAATGCTATATAAACATTACCTCAACTAACGAGCGGTAACTGGTCTGGCCCGTGTGTGTGTGTGTGTGTATGTGTGTGTGTGTGATCTTGGTTTAACTTAATGACCTGTACAGTCAGTTTTTTGTTCAGGAGGATTTTACTGTGAAACAAGGAAAAAAATCTCTCTCTCTCTCTCTCTCTCTCTCTCTCTCTCTCTCTCATATACATTGATTGAGGAATGACATGGTGGAGGAGGTGTGGGTGGATAAAAGAGGGGAAGATGGACATTAAATTTTTCCACCAAAAAAACCCAAAGAGTTGTGACTGCTATAAAACTGCACTTTGCATTTCTGACCCTTCAATCATCGTCTAAATCATTCATCAAGAAAAAGTCCTCAACATGTGCCAGTTCCATCCTTTTGAATGGGAGGATTTGCTGCTTTTCTTTGTTTAATATTATTAGAAACTGAATAACTGTCTTCTCATACTTTGGATTGATATTTAAGGTTGCATGCAAAGTTTTTTTCCTCCACTTTTTCCAATATTGAAAGATCTGGAAATTAAAGGAAAAGGAGGTGAAGTTACACTTTCATCAGTTCAGTGCAATTTTTTATACATCTAAAAATAAACACTGGAAGTTGATCAAAAGAAATAAAGAAAATAACTTTTTATCGAGACTGAAATAAAATGGCAATACAGATTTTAAGACTTTGTTGTTGAATTTTTCAAGCAACTAGGGGACTTCATGACATTATGTCATAACTTTGGTGTTAATTAATGCAGCTGAATGCTTCATAACAGCATGTGGGGGAGGGGCGGTTGTTTTTAGGTTTATCTGGGCAATAAAGAACATGAAAAAATGTGAAAATAAAACTTTCTCTCATAGATTACTCCAGTTGAGATCGAGCTCTTTCATTTTCATGAGAGATACAGAGTAAAAAACAGTTGCAGTCACACAACCACACACAATGAACAACAAACATAAGGTGACAGCAACAAATGGCATCATTAAAAGCAATTACAATAGTCATAAAATTTTTTTTAAAAAATCCTATAGTAAAGCTTTAAAATTTCCAAAGGCAGTAAAGAATGTAACTTGAATTTCCTTTTTTAAAGGCTGTCTCGCTGCCTGTTCTGAAACCAGCATGACACCATGAACCACCATTAGTCAGCAGGACAAATACACAACCCACGTCTCCTTCTGCAGATCTGACCTGCTGAGAGGTTTCATCTAGTACACCTTGCGGGACGACGGTGAATGTATTTGTTTTTAGTACGGGGCAACCCCAGCAACAAAGAGCGGCTTTTGGTGGCTCTGCAGCTCTGTAGGTCAAGCATGGCACTAACAGGTTCAGTGTTGAGTCCACACTGTCACCGGGAGAAGTGTTAAAGAAATATAACACATGCCGCACAGAGAGGACTGAGACTGACGGCAGCTTTAGCAGCAGCTGCAGCCGTGCGTCCTCCACCTCCCTGCTAGTAGTTAAAAAGAAACGTATGTCCTGGCTGCAACCCTCTGAAATCCTTGATATTTAAACATCTCCCAGGCCTTTTCAAAAGCCATTTAGGCATCAAAAGAAAGGGAAGGGATTAAGCTGTAGCAGTGTAACAAGCCCAAAGACAAGACTTCACTCATTTTCATTCTTCTGAGACAGTTTGCCAACTAGTAGCCATGACATCTGATGGTTTCTTCCAGACCGCCACACATATGTATGTTGTTATGTCGAATGTTATTGGCCTTTTTTCTGCAACATGATCGACAGTTTAAGTTATTCTGTAATTTCTCTCTCTCCCTCTCTCTCTATGCTAAGTAGGCTTTTTTTTTCCCGTGGCTACAAGGCCAATGAGTTTCTACTGTGTTGAAATCACATGTGATGGCAAACTGACTGCGTGTGTGTGTCAGTGTGTTTGTTTGTGACAAATTAGTGGCTTGAGAGTAAAGGCCTTTTTTTTTTTTTTTTTTTTGTAGGGGACGGCTGGTGTGCAGTGCGGGAGGGGATGATAATGGAAAACAGTTATCTGCCATCTTATGCTAAACACGCGCGCACACAGTTATAAAATCAGAAAGTCGATTACGATGTGGCGGCATGTACAAGCACATGTATGTAAATTTATGTACAGAATAGACATTGTCGATGAATAAAGTATTCATATGAACCGTTTGCTAATAGAAAGTGCTGAATGCCTCTTCAGCTGCTGATTCCATGGCAGCAGATTGAAAGAGACATTTCACATCAAGTCCTGGACGACCACTTGACTTACAACTTGTCCATCCTTTAAGATACAAAAGCTCTTTCCCTGTTAGACATAAGACACTGTTAGTGCTGTTTATCTCTTTTTGCTTTCAGCGCAATGTTTGATTGCAGTTTTAAAGACGGAAAACAGTTTCGTGTTGCATATGATTTGTGTTTGTACAGGTTTTTCTGCAAAACATTTCTCCCTTCAACAAATTGGTTTTGTTTAATTGCCATGTCTTTACATGATTTGTTACCTCAATTTAAATTTTAATGCATATGTAACAGTTGTAATCTTTGGGGGAACTGGTTTTGAAAGAGAGTTCAGCCTCACAGTTGTGTAAAAACTGTATGTCATTGCACAGATGTATTTGTTTTGATCATACTGTTTATATTGTGTGGTTTTGTACTGCAGATGATATTCCTATAGAAGTCCAGCAAATTGTCTGCTTCATCAGTGCTTCATCTTATGTTGCTTCAGCTATATATTTAAGGACAGAGGCGCACACGCACACACTCACACTCACACACCAATTTAATACAGTAAAGTGACAAGTGTAATAAATTATTATTATAAGCAGCAGGTGTGCATGTGTGTGCAAAGGCATTGCAGGGCTTGTCACTGAAATTAAATGTGCACTGAGAAATATAAAAAAAATATGCATTTTTTTTCTTTTCTCTTTTTTAACCATGGAGGAATTTTCTCTTCTCTCTGAGGCCGCCTCTCTCTGATGCTCTAATTTTAATTCCAATGGCAAACATTCATAAGAAACAGTCACACTTTTCACATCTTTATTC
The DNA here is from genome assembly GCF_002260705.1 of Seriola dumerili. Lineage (NCBI taxonomy): Eukaryota > Metazoa > Chordata > Actinopteri > Carangiformes > Carangidae > Seriola > Seriola dumerili. Next base: position 8,370,634 of record NW_019174365.1, on the reverse strand, counting down.
TTCTGAATGACAACAAAACTCTGCGGGTCCCAATTACCACCATACTTTAACTTCAACCAGAGTACAGTGCCACAGATATTGCTGCCACAGTTATACGCCTCGGACTGATTCTGCACACACGGCCAAAATGCAAACGCACACACGTTCTCCACTCATGCATGTCTAAGAGACTGCATTGATTTTAAATGTCAGTTTTGCTTTTAATCTGTTCTCCTCCTCGTTTCCCTTTTGTAAAACAAGATTTCCCGCTTCACTTATTTTTGACTCCTTGCTTTCACTCCGTCCTTTGATCTTTGAACATATCCAGTTATGTATTTCCTGGGGTGTTTGTTTTTTTTAAATCCGAAACATGGTGTTTGCTGATCTCTTTCTTTCATATAATATTTATCCAATGTGGGTGATGCCAGTGGTCATTTCTGTAGTTATTTGCACAAAGAACACACACACACACACACACACACACACACACACACACACACACACACACACACACACACACACACACACACACACACACACACACACAAAGGCAACTTTCACAAACATTCACTGATCATATAATAGTGTGGTAAATGGTTTAGCCTCTCATTGAGCCACATGTGACTGTCTTACCTTGAACCAGGTGTTTTCTCCTCATTCACCATGCTGTTAAAATCCAGGTTCTCTGATTGAACTGGCACAGGACACAGAACTGAGATACCGCAAGCTCTCTACCCTCACTCAAAGTTTTGACTGGGGTGTACTCTTAAATTCTCTAACTGAGAAAAATAAGTAGCTAATTAGAGTGAACTAGTTAAGCGTAGCTTGCTCGCACACAACCACACACACACACACACACACACACACACACACACACACACACACACACACACACACACACACACACGGTTTCTCAGCAGGGGTCCAACACATGGTCTGCGTATTCAGAAAACCACACAGCTGGAGGCCTGTGGGCACCGACTGAATTGGCCTGGTTTAAATCTTGTGTTTATAAATGGGTGCAATATAGTCTGAATGGTCAAGCACCCTAATATAAACATCCTAATATTAACCCTCATGCAGAAGCCAGGTTTTTATAATAAAGAGAACTTGCATACTTAGAAATCACTTGTTGCACTTGTGTTTAATTGTGTAGTTGCACTGTACTGAGAGGGATGTTCACCTCTTGAAACACTGAACATTTCACAAAACTGGCCCTCAACATACTTCACTCTCCCATATGTAAAATTTTTTTAATATGATTGATGAAAATGCATTGGGTTTGACTGACTTATTATTAGAGAAGAGTGAAGAGAGATTTACAGTTGGTGTTGAGAGGCAATAGAGGGCTGGATGAGGCTTTGAGTGAGAGGTATTGACTATTAACATCACCATAATATGAACTCTATAATCTAATGTGAATCATTTTGGCTTATAACAAATTGCACCTAATCACACTTTGTGTGAACTGAATGAGACTATGAGGCTAATTATAAATCCAGAAAACATCAAACTCATTTCTCATGAGTTTTATGAGTCTGATTTTAATCAACGAAGAGCAGACAACAGTCAGGCATAACAATGAGCGCTGCTCTACTGTTGTAGAGTGTGGAGAGAATATCAGATTCTGCTCTGCATCTTTACAAATCATTACAGGGCTCAAGACGGGTTACTCTGCCATGCTGGCATTCACAGCAGCCTGCAAACAAGCTACATGTTAGCAATTAGCTTGGCTGTATCAGAGCAGTCCAGTAGAGATCATCTGCCTTCAAAAACCGGATCATTTGTTTACCTCTCAGTCAATTATTGCACGTGGTGTGACTTCTGGAGATGTGACCAGAAACATTCATACTCTGGTCTTTTCAGACATCTTATTTGTATATCCAAAGACCTAATTAATTTAAACAGGAAATCATTCATTTGTTGACTGAATTAGTAAATGAATAAAGTGGGAATGAGCTGGGTGATTTTTGCAGCCTGTAATTTTGAAATCAGAAAGAAAACACTAAAAGCATTTTTGAAGTAAAGCACCATGTTTCATCAGCATGTTTTTACATCACATGTGGATGTGTGTGGCTGCAGCATCCTGCCTTAACTTGTGTAACTTAATGGTTCAAAATATATAGTGATTTTTGCTTTTCCAAAGACCTTGGGAATTTAACATTTTGTTAGTTTTCGTCAGATTTGAAGCTTTTCCTATAGTTACAATTGGTTGATGTCAACAACAAAAATATTGCCATCTCTTGCAAGATATGTGGGAAAATATAATTTTGCAAAACATCGGAATGAAGTCCTTGAGGAACTAATTTGCAGTCAGCTGAACAAAGATATATGATAATGTTTGTTTACAGTGTGTGTTCGCTTGTGCTTCTCTGTGACTGTGCTTCTCTGCAGGGAACACTGTTTAACTCACACACCATCTGGACTTCTTCAAACACTGAATCAATCTAAGTTCCTGAATATCAGTGTGTGTGTGTGTGTGTGTGTGTGTGTGTGTGTGTGTGTTTGTGTGTGATATATACACACACTGTATGTTTGAGAACATTAGTGCTTTGTGTCTGCACCTGACTTCTTGCTTGGAAGTAGACATTTGTGTAGGTTCACTTGCCTGCATTACTGTCGTTTGTTAGACACTGTCAGGGTGTTGTATGCATGTGTTTCAGTTGTCTTTTAGTCACAAACAGTCAACAGTCCTTAAGCAGCCTTAGCTTGAGATAAGTCAAAACATATTTGTGGAAAATATCCAAATTGATCAACTCACCAGTTACACACAGCTTGATGTCTAATATACAGTCAGTTAGTTTATTAGGTCCTCTAAGCTAAACTACTGCAGTCTACTAGAACAGTCCTGCAATAAATTCTAGTTTATGATGGTTTCAAATATTCAGTTTGTATTGAAGCTGTTTTACAGTTGTTGATTCGACTGTATGATCATTTTGGAGGATGTGTGTTTTAACTGTGGAAATTTAGTCTGACTATCAGGCTGGGTTATTTATCAATGTGGTGGAAAAAAAAATAGTAGGCAGTGTTTCTGTGTTCACCACTTTGTCTGGTAGGACCACAGACAGACAGGAGCATGACACTATTTCTTAACCGACAAAGTCTTTGAAGTGTAAGATCACTCTAGGGCTGAATTGCTGTAATCTACTTTAGATTAGATTGTAGACTGAGGGTTATGTAGTCATTGTCTCCAGTTGTTGCCCATATCAACAGTCTGCAGCAATTAATATGTATTAGTGTTCTTTCCATCTGCACTAATTACATCTTTTAACCTACTTCCTAACCTACATTACCTCATTGTTATTGCTGTTAGGCTCTCTGACGTTATTGATAATGCACATTATGCCACTCTCAGTTGCGCTGCCACAGCAGGTAATCAAATCTCCCATTTCCATTCTCCCATTGCATTTCTACTTATTACTGCAGAGCTGCACCCATTACACCCTTCACATTCATCCATTCGATTGTCAGAGTGAGCATGTTTGGCCTGTGATTCACTCCCTCTCAACAGGAGAAGCAAGTATTACTAAATACATAGTCAGGCCATTGCAAGGTCACGTTCCCCTTTGCACTCTATAAATATCATTTTAATCAAACAGTCAGTTAGTTAGCCAGTCAATAAGTCACTAACCCAGTCAATAAGCCGGGCTGCAATCCAGCTAGTCAGTCATCCAATTACGCTTTCGCTCAGCATGCCAACCAGTCAATCAGTCATCTGGCCAAGCGGTCGGTCATCCAGCAAAACAGCCAGCCAAACGGTCTGCCAGCAAGCCAAATAGTAAATTACCTATTCAGCCTACCAGCCAAAAACAAACAGCCAGCTAGTCAGTCAGACAGACAGACAGACAGACAAAACTGTAATTAGTGATAAGTGATTAGGATGTTTCAGTCATTTAGGATGAACAACTGCATTCTGCAATTAGGGCATCTCTTCTTTCCCTCTCTGTATCTCCACTCTCCCTTGTTCAATACTTTCTGCTCTCCAGTTACAGTTGTGTGTAGCCCGGCGCAGCACATACACACATCACAAACACCAACATTAGGATTCTGCTCTTTGCTGCACTTAGAGAAACTTCCATTGAGAATCCATTAGTGGTATAAAAGCACTCAGACTAATTATGAATATAAATTCACAGATGTTCTCAGATGCAGTGCTCAACTGCACAAAAGTTGTTTTTCTAAAACCAAATATTTCACTTTTAGAGTTATTCAACATTCTTTAATAACAGTATCAGTAAAGTTTTATATTTAAATGCATAAATGAGCAAATGCAATGGATGCCATGGTGTAAAACATATTGTAATTACAAGTATTGAAGTTCTTAGATGAAGTGACTAGATGCAATAATCAAATATTTTGTTTTGATTTGTCAATTAATCTAATTATTAATTTTGTACTTTTGTATTTTTTAATTGTTGCATTTAAATATCTGCTCAAAGGGGAGCTCCACCAATCATACGCATCGAAGTCTGTTTCCAGGTGTTAGGGCGTACTGCCACCCATGTGAAGAAAGTCCTATGAAGCCTTTATTGGCTCCAGAGGTAGTAGCGCAAAATTTGCTAAATTGCCTCAAATGATGTCGCTTGAGTCGGTGTCGGTTGGGTCTGAAGACTACAAGTTTGAAAATGAAAACAGAAACCTGGGGCTGTGGAGTTTGAGTTCACCAGAGCTCTGTAGCTCACTCCTCACCTCTCTTTAAGAGAACAGGCTCAACACTGCAACGGGCGCTACTAGCATAACAGCATGACACACCTGAGACTCAGATGGAACTATCGGTGGTCAAGTTGCATTGTGGGTGATACAGGTGCCAGGTTTTAACGAGAAAGAAGAATGTGTAGAATAGAAAACAGATGCTGTCGCTGGTTCTGCTGCATTGATTTTTTTTTTTTTTTTTTAAACTCTGTTGTTGTTTAACTCTGTTTTGAGTTTTGTTTTCGCTTTCTGACCACAAAGCTATTATTTTTAAGGCCCGGTTTCTACCTCCTGCTCCCACAGTTTCTCATGCTTCCCACAGTGTTTCCTCCCACTTCCTCCATATACCCACTGTATTGGCCACTTTCATAAGGCTTTCACAACTAACAATAACCAAAACCCAAATATGTCTACAGATGAATAACTAAAAATGATTTTTAATTCCACTGAACCTACAAAAACCTTGATTTAAATAACAAGCACCAGAGAAATAAATAGGGAATGTAGTCGAGCGGAATATAAATGAACAGGCTGCTGGTGTCACATGAAATTCTGAGAGAAAATGTCCACATATCATAAAGCAGTATAAGATTCAGGTCCTCATATTTCTCCAGCACAATTGTAACAAACTGTCATAACCCCAGAGTAATACTCAGATAGGCTGTGACATTCAATCCACGGTTGATTTGTATTAAGGGCCCAAAGTGTGCCAAGAAAACATTCCCTACATCATTACACCACCACCACCAGCAGCAGCTTGGACTGTTGACACAAGGCAGGTTGCGTCCATGGATTCATGCTGTTGACGCATAATTGTGACCCTTCCATCTCAGCAGAAATTGAGGTCAATCAGACCCGGCCACATTTTTCCAGTCTTCAACTGTCCAGTTTTGGTGAGCCCGCGCCCACTGCAGCCTCAAGACTTCTCTTCTTGGCTGACGGGGGTGGAACCCGGTATGGTCTTCTGAAAGTTCAGGGCGTGGAGTAACGGGGCACATTATAGATTTTTCGCACATTTTTGTGGGCATTTCTCTGAACGAAGGAAAATAAAAAAATAAAACCACCATAAAATGGACCCAGGATCAAATCACTGTGTAATAAAAAGACTGTAGGATACATGAAATTTACTAACTCGAAGTAGATTAAGTCTTAAGTTACTCATTAAAGATGCTTTAAATCAAAAAAATGCTTGAGGTATTAAATTATATTTTAAATGATACATTTCTAATGTAATTTAATGCTCACTGGTTTTACTGGCCATTTGAGCAAAACAGTCGATAAAGAAACTCATTCCACATTTTAACTTAAGTGTTGGAGGAGGTTTGAACAGTGTATTCACAAGACAAGCTGACAAGCTGTTACTAGCAAGAACACTTATAAGTGTATTAACTTAATTTGTTACTCACTGTGGAAAATCAATAAACCACGTATATAGTAAGACCAATGAGGTGTTATACAGCTCTGTTATCTCCAAGACTTCAATCACTTTGAAGCCTCATCCTTTTCCCCCTTTTGCTTCCTTTTGTTTTCTGCCTCTCCTCCATCCTCATCTCTCTGTCCTCCAAATCATGTTTTTTTGTGAACCTCTTAACCCTCTAGAGAAAGGAGGAAAAGCCTGGCATATTGGGTTTCTGCTGCTAATGGGACACTTCAAAAAGGGCCACTAGAAAATGGCTTTTTTTTTTTTCATCGTTATTGGTGCCTCATGGAAGTTCCTTTGTTTCCCATTTCTCCATTTTAGTTTTTTAAACCAGGGGTAAATCTGATTACCTAAAAAGAGGAAGAATTGAAGTGTTGGACTTCATGGTTGATACTGTCTTAGGCACATGTGAACTGTACTGGAATATACAGCCAGCACACTCTCAATGACAGGCACACAGAGGACGCCAGGGAAGAGACAGAGCCTGTAAAACCTTTTATCAGTTTTTTTTTTAACCAATCCGGCATCCCACTGGGATTTCTCCCATTATGCCCAATGGCCAATCTGACTGTGGCTGTTCTTGTTCTAACGGCATTGCTCACGACGGGGTGCTCGCCGGCTGTGTTAAAACGCTTTGTTGATGCCCAGCCTTGGGTTGACGAGGCGTTTTTAACGAACAGATGTCGCTGGTGAGCTTTCTAACGTTTACCTACTCTTAACAACTGGCTGAAACCCTGATGTGACCAAATACAACAATTAAGTGTCTATAATTTAAACAGCAAAGGCAGAACTATTAATGACTTTTCCTGCACAGCTGTCAGCAAATAGTATGAATGACAGCAACTTGTATTTAAGCAAATCACTGTGGGCATTGGAAAGAGTCAATCTGATTTCATATTTGTGAATATTCATGGCCTACAGTTTATCATTCGTTCTTTCTAAAATTTACAGCAGCCACTCCATAAAAATGTTATTGCTTTATCCACCGAGGACTCAATTCCCCCCCCAAAACCCACTGGAATAATAATTTGTAAACACTTGGTTCAAGTGTTGTATTGCTAATTTAGGAGTAGAGCTTCTCGGTTGCCTTGTAATGTAACCATAAGAGTTAGTCTCTAAGTTACAAGGTTGAGTCATGATTTGCCGAGGAGACATTCGGCTCATTTATTGAAACAGTCTCAGCCCAGAAACAGCTCTGGTCTGAGGGATGTTGCCATATTTACCAGCTCTCCACACAGTGGTGAGGACAAAGGTCCTTTTTTGTCTAGACATGATAGTCTAAAGACTTCATGTGGTTACAGGAAATCAAAACTGACTCAGCAAAGGCAACAGATTTGTGCCAGACACAGCTGTAATGGGATTAAAATGTTCCTTCATGAAAGAAGTTAATAATTATTGTTTACAGAATTTGGCCGGAAAGATACGAGACAAGAGGAAATGTGACCAAAGTCTTGATGCAAATTCGGCCCCAGAGTGTCACAAGCACATGATCTGATCTTTAAACCAGTAATCCACAAAGCTTTTATATCCACTCTTTCTCTTTCTTTCTCTCAGTAACTATATTATAACAATAACAAGATAATGCTGTTATATTTTATTGCTATAGAATGAATAAAGACATTTTTACTCAGACGTCCTCTGTGTCTGTTGATAAAGAGGACAGATCCGATATCACTACTTTATACTGATATCCAAACACAGACAGACAGATATTCATTTAGAAATTCAATATGATAAGTTTTAGCTGTCAGAGGAATCAAAAGGGTCAGTGTAAATCAAATACAGAGAATAAGAGTTTCTGTGCGTGTTTATGTGTGTGCAGATACATCCTTGCTTTGTGTTTGTTTGTTTGATAGTGATAGCATGTATTGTAATTGTGTGTCTATGAGAAGATGTCCTTGTGCAGCCCTATCTCATACAAAACACCACAATCGGAAAAGTCTTTCCAGTTAAAAGCATCGCTTGTACCAGTGAACCAACAGAAAATTATCACCAGACTCTGCATTTCCTCTCAGTTAGCATTTTTCAGGTCATTCTTTTGGTTTTACGTCAAGTAGCTTTACTGCTTTTCTTTCACTCTCCTGGTTGCCAGCAGTCAGCTGTTTCTGTAAAAGAAGCCCTGAAAACCCACTTTACAGAACATAGCAGAGTATTAAGCAGCTGAAGAGCCACATCTTTGTGCTTGAAAAAAAAATAGCTAAAAATGAAAAACTGACAAATCAACTTTATGAGGTGATAAATCTGTGTTGTGTTTCTAATACCACTAATAATTTTTAGGAGGTGGTTAATGTCGTAAATCTGGAGTACTGATTCATTGGCAAGTTTTGTTGCCAATGGTGATATTTGACACTGATTGCTCAGTTTGGTGTCACTCTGTTGCAACTTTATGAGCACCTTGGTTGAAAAAAAAAAAAAATAGTTGTACCTTATGAGTCATGAGAGCATTGCTCATAAGAAAAGAAATTTGAGACTAAGAGTTAGTTAGAGAAATACCACAGTTAAATGGACAAGGAAGCAGCAGGTGCAAATCGTGCAACTCTGTTACCTGACAGCTCTGTGGCTGCTGGTGCTAATGTTAGCACTGAGCTGCAAAGTGCTAATTGTCAAGAAGAGCAAAAAGTGGCACACCTGGACTGCACTCAAGACACTGAAGAGCAGCTTTTCTGCTGCCACACCAGCAAAGTGGATAGACCACTGCTACTGTAGGTGCAAGACCAAAGGGTCCTTACAACACCAACCATTGCTAATGGGTAGATTTCACTGATAACACTGTTGATCCTTACTGGGGAAAAGGCGGGCCCGGGGGACTTGTCAAAGTGGAGATGCTGACCTACACCTCAGAGTGCGAGTGATATTATCTGGGAACTGAACTTCGAAGAATTAATCAGGAAAACCAGGGATAGACACTTCTAAGGGAAAGTCGATGTTTAATTTTAACGCTTGTTCTTTAATATGTTAATATGTTCTCGACTGTATATGCAGTTTATAGTTCATCCAGTGTGCTCTGTTGTATTATATTGTTGATAATGAAACATGAAATGAAGTGAATGTATGTGCATTACGTGTGTTGTGGAGAGGCTTGACTTTGCGGTATCATTATGTGCATTGATAATGGGTTTGGATGTGGCGGTGGTGCATATATGATTGCGGGCAGAGAAGAATAGGGCCTGCGGGTTTAGCAAAGCCCAGGGGCGTACGACAGGACTAAATCGTCCCTGCTTGCATGTTCGTCCTTATGTATGGGTTTCACCTTCAGGTCAATGAGGAGCCAAAAGTGTCGGTTTATCAAGTGAAATATCACATGTGACCATCTACGCTCGACATCAATCCCCGTTATTGTCGCCATAGATTTTCATTAGAATTCTGAAAGAGCACAGCAGCAGTAATGTTGCTCCAGAGAGAGAAGAGGGAAGGAGAAAAGGAAACGGAGAGGGGGGAAAAGGAGAATAGAAAAAGCAAAGTCATAATTAGGCTATAAAGAATATTGTTAGCAGTAAATGAGCCACATCATGTGATGACTCAGCGGTTCTTGGATCCTATCATGAGCCAGCAGTTCTGTGATGGCTGGTGTCACTCATGGATAGCCACACAGGACTAAAGGTCAGAGCAGGAATAACTCTGAAATTTGGCTGAGTTACTTCAAAAAAAAAAAAAAAAAAGTTTGTGCTGGTAGCACTCTTAGTCCCGCGTTTCTGCTTTTTTTCTGGAGCTGAGAAATGTTGATGGAAAACATGCAACAGTGTCCTGTGTAACTCGACTTCAAAGCATCAGGCGACCACCATCATATCTCATCATGGTGGGAGTCAAGGGGAGTCTTAATCCCTGAGAAGCAGTTTTGTTTGTGGTTCACAAAGGCAGAGGGTCCCAGATGTCTGAACTCCCAACTGAGTTTAAAGAGTTTATTTACTCCGCCACAAATAAGACAAATATTCAATAGGTTGCTGGAAGCGTGCAGGATAAATCAGTATTGTAGATGTTTAGGTTTCACCTCGTTTCTCTCTAGAAGTTAGTGAAGCTTAAGCCGAATGTGAAATGCATCATCTTGTACAGAAAGAAAAACCTGCTGTGTGGGTGACATCTGAACTTCATCAAAGACTATGTTTATCCCAAGTTGGTGTCCCGATTTTTATCATTATATCGCTGTGTTCTTTGGGGCATGGCTTTTGCAACCAAACATTTCTTTTTATTTCAATTCAATTTGAAAGCTGGCCTTTTTTCTTTTTCTTCTGGTGGCGTATAGCTCCATAGAAAATCATAACTACTGTGCGGATCCTCAGCGTTGTTTGTTTGTGTTGGCTGCCTGTTGTGCTGTAAGTTCTCTTGAGCTAGATAACTTTGAGGCATAGAATTTAGCCTAAACTAAAAATAAGGTTGCTTTAAGATTTCTCACTCTATTGAGTGATTGTATGTATTTCTGTGACCCCAATTACAGTTGGGCGCTTTATCAAAACAGCTGAAAAAAGCATCAAAGAAGTATTAGAAAGGCAAATTGACGCATTCCAGCCAGATGTTGAAAAGGTGACTCTGTCTCTCAAAGAAGCTTTGTTAAGTTACTTTGTTTCTTCCCACGTGTAACTATGTCAGTAAGGGTCTGTCACAATGAAACATCCATTATGTGTGCGCTGTGATAATGGCAACTGAAATTAAACTGAAATTACACAGAAATTAGATGTCATTCTGACTTCAGAGGGTCACACTCCTCCACACTGTTGTAGCGTTTATCTGATTCCTGATCAGTAATTTGTGTGGGTTAGAGAGCATTGATCTGTGTGGATTAGGAACCACAAAGATTGCTAAGATAATAACACTTTTGTCTCAGTCCTAAAAATAAATTCATCAGTGTTTTTTGTGTAATTATTATTCTGTCAGCTGCAGGTGCATTGCCAGCACCACAGGACTGGAGTAGAGTGGATCCTTATTTCCATGTACTAGAGGAAAACTCAGACTAATTTCAATCAGATTTTAGGTCTGGCCAACAGAGATGTATATATGTGGCTAAGTATAAACAAAACTTCAGTGTCGTCTGGATTTTATCTGGATACCAGACACTTGAAATGACGAGTGTAAATCAAGCAAACTTCCAAAACCGAGTTTGCAGGTACCAACCTCCAAAATTATGATGACAAGTAAAAAAGCGTTTGGTAGCACAGCTTTATGAATGACTTCATTTCATCCTTTACTTCTGTCATTACTCAAAGTCTCAAGAATACTGTTGTTCAGTCTTTTTTTTTTTTTTAAACCTAATTACTGCATCATTCACACTGAGGCCATGTCTAAGCAGATAATAGAAGAACGATCATGAACTTGGTTTAAGTGTTTACATGTCATAGTATCCCAGTGTGTGTTTTTAAAAAAAAAAATGTATCTAACCTTCTAAGACAATATAACAGCTGATCCTGGAGCCTGTGACGAGGATGCGGTGCTGACATGGATAAACTTGTGAATGGGATACTGAGACGAACCGAAGCAGAAATATGTAAAAGAATTCAGTAAGTACTCACCAAGTTTTGGTGCGAAAGCTGACTTGACACTGGCACAGAATACAGCACAACCTGACCTGCCTACCGCACATGAATGATTTATGAGAAGAGGGGAGACCGTTGGGACTCATTACGGTCTAATGCAGACCTGGCCAGTGTCTCCACAAGCCCCTCAATTTGGGTATCTCTGTCCCTCACCATATTGGATTTGATGTCACAACTCCATCTGGAGCCATTTTTTTTTTTTATTTATTTATTTTTTTGAAGCAGCCATTTTGTATCCCTCCTGGCAAACATTTCACCCATTTTATTCGGATACAGCAGAGAATTCAGCCCATATGACCTTGTGCTGAATCACGCTGGGATTGCAATTAGGACGCCAACAAGTGTGCGGTGGCTGGTAATTACTGTATGTTGCAGGGTTTAAACATTCCAGTGGACTCACCAGGTGATCGGTTTATTATGTCGACGCGCTCAGCTGTGCAATGTTTTTGGAAGAACTCGTACAGACTGCTACAGTCAAAATCTAATATGCATTGCTAAACTTTTGTTCCATGCCAACTTCACTCCTCATACCTCTGTCCTTTACTATTTTATTTGCCTCCGTCCTCTTTCCTTCTCCCCCTCTTTATGTCTACCCTCCTTTGCTTCCTTTCATCCTCATCTTTCTTCTTTCACTCCTGTGTCTTCCTCTCCATCTATCCATGCCTCACTCACTCACTCACTCACTCACTCACTCACTCACTGCATTCACCCTCCTTCTCTCTAGTCGCATATGCTGTGAATCTGAATAGGTTTCCGTCGGGAACACCTTTGAATATTATCTTAAATTTTTCATTCCTCATCTCCGCTGCTAGTTTTACCCTCAATTTGTTGCCCAGAGCCAAAAAGCAACATGGGATTCATGAAACGTGCACACATCACAGAGAGTGCCATTATAGCCTATCCATCTCGATTTCCATCCTTCTCTCTCACCATCCAAAACAACATGGGAATGGTGAAACGTGCTCACACCTCAGACTGGAGTACTTCTTTCTCGCTCTCTCTTGTCTCCTGTTTCTCTCACCCCATCCCTTCCTGTTTTTCTCTCCCTTTCAACCCCTATTATTTCATTTTTCCCTCTCACTCGTCTCGCTTCATGTTATCACTCCTTCTCTCCCCACTTCAATGTCTCTTTCCTCTCCCTCCGTCTACATTTCACTCCCTCATGCTCAGAGGTAATTCTCTCCCTCCTCTCCCGAGCCTTATTCATCATCATCATCATCACCATCGTCATCATCATCATCATCCTTTCTCTCTCTCTCACTCTCTCTCACTCTCAGTATATGCTCACATCGGCATGCACAAAGCCAGTCTGCATATCAGTGTCACTGCCTCTGAACAACCGCCTATAGCCGATAACATCATTTGGGTGGGTTGAGAGAAGAAGAGAAAAGGGAGGGAGAGAGAGAGAGAGAGAGAGAGTTTTAGAGGAAAAAGAGAGGAGGAAAGAAAAAGTAAATCACACACAATCCATATATACATATGGATGTGTATATATGTATATATACATATACACCGTAGGTGCACAAGAGCACACACAACTTCCTTGTCTTGCCTTGTGTGTAAAAAATGAGCTGTTTGTTTTTCGCTTATTCTGAAAGTGCATTTATTTTCCCATAATGTCCTCTCCAAACACTGCATTTTGTTAAAAGCTTTTAAATAAAGGAAAATTACAACTACATAAGGGGTGAGAGAGTTACGGTGTAGAGGCGGAGAGATAAAAAGATGGTCAAAGACAAAGACACAAAAGAGTCACACAAAAAGCCTATTTATTATGGATTTGGCTGACAAGAATGACATGAATAACAAGCCTTCTAAATGAGCAAAGTATGTTTTAGTCAGAGGAAAAAAAAAAAAAAACTGACGCGCAGTGGAAGGCATTTAGAAAGGATGGGAGAAATAACATGTTTTTTTGTTCACATCAAAAACCAAAGCAGTGATTTCCAAAACTCTGTCTCCATTGTGAGGAAATGATTCTTACAGTGAAGGATCCTGTTAAAGTGTCAAAATGTTGTTTGCCAAGGCCTCAATCATTTTGTAACAATAGAGGACGAATGAAGGGATACAGGGCATTGTATGGGTGTATATTTGCAGGCAATATCAAAATTTGATTAACCTTGATTTAATCAAAGCAGATTTCAGGGCATCATAATTTTCCATTTCAATGACATTTAATTGTGACGTCTCTAGAGCAGTAAAAGATGGAAATATAAATAAAGGGGGATACACACAGGAAAACAAGAGAATTAAAATAGCTCATACAAAATGCTCAGAGAAAACTTACAAAAGTACAATTCTGTTAAGGAAGCAAAGCAGAATTCAATTTCACTGAGGCTGAATTTTGTCTTTTCAGATTTCATAAAGGAAAACATTTCAAAAGCTGTTGCTCTCGGCCAGTGATGCACAAAGAAGAAAGGGGGAAAAGAGGATATCAGATCAGATTACATGCATATGTTGTCCTTTAGACACTGTTGTTTGCTTGTTTTGCATGAATTATGTATTGAGTTTTTTTCTTTTTCTTTGCTTCTAAATTCAGGGCGGACAATTTTCAAACATTTCTAACTTTGGAATCGCAACTTTGTAAACAACATGTTACATGTACAACTACAATACAAAGTTTCTAAATAAAAGAAAAAGAAATTAATGAATACTCACACATGCACCCACACACATGGGAAGGAATGAAGACGCATACAAGTCGGACTGAGCTTGGTTGGGGACACAGTGACACACACACACACACACACACACACACACACACACACTCAAACTCACACATACATACATTAACCCAAACAACAACATCATAAAAATGGAAACATAGAGCTAAGAGAGAGATAGAGGGATGGAAAAGAGATGAGAAGAGAGTATAGTACGCCACACACACACACACACACACACACACACTGGGGAGGAATGATAAATTAACATCATGTGTCGTCATAGACAGTTTACCCATGTGACATTAGCTAAGATGATGGATGAGCGTGGTTTATAGACAAAAACATTTCTCTATGTGTGTGTGTGTGTTTTTGTGTGTCTGTGTGAAACCGACTGAGGCTGAACAACTTTGTGAATGTGCAAATATGTATTTCTGTGTCCATGGATTTGAGGAACTCTATTCTTTTTTCATGCTTGTGCACATGTCATAGCCTACATAGCCTAGATACACTTACTGTTGTATGAGCGTGTTTATAGTCCATCCCTCCTTCCCATTTTCTCTAAGTCTGTCGTTTGAAGATTGTTGTTGCAACAAATACCCGTGTCACATTATTTAGTTGAGGCCGAACTCATCTGAAATCAGTTTATTCAGTACTTTTAGGCCTGAAATAATTATTAATAAGTCAGTCCATAGCATATATTGTCAAAACTGACCTACATCATATGAGGATAAATAAAACAAACGGGGTGGGGGGTGATTTAAACGTGAAATTATTGATAATCAACAACATTAGGTCATAGTTGAACAATTTTACACTGCAGTACATACATGTATGTTTGTGTCTTCATGTCTGTGTGCATTCCTTTAATCTAGTGCTGTCGCCAAATGTGTGTTTTATTAAACCAGATTAGATCAGTGAATTAGATCAGTAGAGATCTTACAAGAAACAACTGAGACAAGTATTAAAGCAATCTGTGGTAATAAAGCAATCTGTGGTGTATTTATTGCCTAACTGGGAGAAGGTTGGGGTTTTGCTGAACATCACAGATGCAGCAGAGAGTTGAACAACATCTGATGAGATTGTCATCAGTGACTCTGGGTGATAACAGGGACGGTGCTAGGAATCAGGGGACCCTGCTTGCTTGGGAATTCTGTGATTTAAAAGGAAATGTCCTGTCTGGATCGGCAGACTCTTTGTGGAATTTACAACAGTCCTCACAGTCAAGGACGTTGCTTCGGGCTGTGTGTGTGTGTGTGTGTGTGTGTGTGTGTGTGTGTGTGTGTGTGTGTGTGTGTGTGTGTGTGTGTGTGTGTGTGTGTGTGTGCTAGTGGTGGTGTTGTGGATCTGAGAGAGCATACAGTATGTACAGCTGTGTGTTTTAACATAAACAAATATTTAATCAGTATAGCTTCTGAAACATCTCATGTGAGTGAGGGTGGATGAGTGGTGTTTTTATGACTAATCATCTTTTCATTTTATCATGGATATACCTACATGTGTGTGTGTGTGTGTGTGTGTATGTGTGTGTGAGTCAGAGAGAGAGTGTACCTAATTATTGATTACTTCTTTTAAAGCTTTTATTAAAGGGACACTCCAGAGATTTATATTGCACCATAACTTACAAAGCAAATGGTCAAGCTGGTGCAACAGAGGTAGTGGTGTACTAACGGTTAGTTTCTGCTCTGGCTGGAGCTTTAAGAGAAACTAGATCTTACATTTTCAGTATTGAAAATAGTGCAATAGAGCAACATCATTTTGTCGGACTGTGTCAAGATAACCTTGATAGCATCACTAGGAATCATTTATCAGACTTGACAAAGCTCCTCGGGAGCCACAGAAGATATTATACAACTGTTTTCACAACTTGAGTATGACACTTAATTTGATTTCCAACTTGATTTAAAATTTTAAGTTTTTTTTTAAGTTTGAAATTAGAGTTTGTTATGGTGGCCCTGAGGGTCAAAACACAACAACATTTCACAAAGCACAACGATGTTTGGCTGTGTCGCTCTCAGAATTACTTAATAATAATAATAATAATAATAATAATAATAATAATAATAATAATAAGACCTTATTTCTATAGCACTTTTCAATATAAGTAACAATGTGCTTCACATGAGTCAAATGTAAAACATCCAAACAAACCAAAGTAAAATGTAAGTGAAAGTATAAAGTGTATGAGAAACAGGAAACAACACTGAACTGTTGCTAAGGGCTTGGACATGACAAACAAAAACCACAAGCATTTGCACTTTGTGAAATGCGGTTGTGTTTTCTTAAATGTTGTTGTGTTTTGATCCTCGGGGCCAACATAGTATGTGCTGATAAATCAGTTAAACCTTCAGAGGTTGCTCTGACTTCTTTATCGTGATATTGTTCACTGACTAACTAATATGATTGTGCCATCTAAAAGCTTTTTTGATATAGTCCATGGAGACATCATCCATATTTAATAGTGTGTATCATATTACATTTTTGAAATCTGCTTATGCTGTGCAAGCTTGTGTCTGTGTAAGACACACAATAATCAGCAGAAATCAGACAGTGAGGTGGTCAGTAAGTTCTTTTTCCTCTTACATTAAATTATTTTGTGCCTCAGAAAATTCTTTAAAAGATTTTACACTGCAAAAAAATAACAATAAAAAAAATTGTAGTAATTGTTGCATCATCCCTTTAAGTGAGAACCTGTCACCTCGCCTTAGTCCTTAACATTAACTCAAACATTATTGGCGAACATCACATATTCTCACAAACTCTCTCACAGAGATGTGACATCTAGATTTGTTCCACCGAAAATAAATAGAAGATCAACTTTGTAGATGAAACAAAAAAAAGGCTGTTTGAGTTTTTCCATGAAACTGAGTTATAATTCACTCATGTGCCAACAGTTCTAATGAGGAAAATATGTCCTTATCCCCCAAAACTGACACTGTTGATGTCCACTAATATGGAATAAGCTGTGAGGGATCAAGTGGAAAACATGTCAAGTCTGGTTTAGGGTGAATTAACCCTCTTGATCGGGCCACTTAGATGCAGAATCTGAGAAGCGTCATTGGTAGGTAGTATGTTCAGTATCTGTAGCGTAAATAAAACGTGCTGCTGAACAAGGAAAAAGACAAGTGAAAAACCCATATGGAAAGCTGGATTTGATCCTGCAGAAATGGCTTTGATAGCAATGTGTAAAAGTAGACACTGGTAGCGTGTAGACAATTGGCACCAAGAGACAGACAAAGACACAGGGAAAGAGCAACACATCGAGAGAGAGAGAGAGAGAGAGACATTGTGGTTTTTCTTCTCATGGATATATAATCAGTTTAAGAGGAAGTTTTTCCCCTCAGTTTTGCTTTGATGCACAATCAGATTTCGACCCGCACTGTAATTCTGTGTTTCTCTCTTCATCTGTCCCTCTGTCTCTCTCTCTCTCTCTCTCTCTCTCTCTTTCTCCCTCTCTCTCTCTCTTTGGTGTTTGATGTGGTGGCACCCTGGCATTGTTCTTGCTATTGTGCCAGTGTGGAAAGAAGGGAGGAGGGACAGGGGACGGGACGGAGGGAACGAGACAGAGATAGATGAAGGGATGGTATTGCAGTATTGATGTGGCATTGAGGCCCCAGTAAAGTTGAAAATCTGGATATAATTGACAGCTACGCTGGCAGATCTGGGATTCCCATCAGAACGCGGCGGAATGTTCTAGAATGTTCCGGAATGACCTCTGAGAACTCACTGGAAGGGCCAGCAGGCAGCAGGACTCATATATCATCATATCATCATCACAAATACCAAACATTCATGTTTCTAATTATTCCTCCTGCTCTCCTTCTTTGTTTATCTTCCATTACGCTGTCCTTATCTCTCGTTTGCGTGCTTGTGTGTGGGTGTGTGTGTGTGTGTGTGTGTGTGTGTGGGTGAGTGGACTTCTATCTTTGTGAGGACCAGTTTGAGTTGTAGATATTATGGGAAATTGAGAACACTCAATTCAGAGGTTATTCGGGTATTTAGTTGTGATGGATCAGGTTTGGGTAGGGGGCTTAGGAATGCATTATGTCAATGAATGTCCTCACAAAGATAGTACAAGTCTCTTGATATTGTGTTTCTGTGTGTGTGTGTGTGTGTGTGTGTGTGTGTGTGTGTGTGTTTCTGTTTCTGTGTGTGTGTGTGTTTCTGTGTTTGTGCGCGTGTGCATGCAAGCCTACTTTACACATCACATTCTATATGTTTGGTTCTCTGCATGTGTGTGTGTCTCTCTGTATCTGTGTGTGTGTGTGTGTGTGTGTGTGTGTGTGTGTGTGTGTGTGTGTGTGTGTGTGTGTGTGTGTGTGTGTGTGCGCGCATCCATGTCTGGTTCAGTCAGCATCTGTGTGTGTATCCTTTTATTTCTGACCTTGCGAGGACCATTTATGTAATGTGAAGCCAGTTTTGCCAAATCCCAATTCTTCAAAGTTTGATGGTAAACACTTGGTGTTTAGGAGTTCAGGAGTAACTTAACACCGCCTGAAGATCTTGTTTTTGCTGACCTCCAGTGGTTTAACTTGTCACCTTGCTGCAGGGATGTACAGGTGTGCTCCACTGTGACATCACTGTAGGGTGTGGTTACAGTTGAAACGAGCACAAAAGGCTTGACATTTCGATTCAACCAGAGAGGGCAGTAAAACACTACTTCAGCCTAATTTTCAGTTACTCATGCGGGAGGTGTTTCAATCATATGTCCACCTCACACACGTCTGACGGAACAGATACACTTCTCTTTTAATCAATGCAGCTGTCTACACAGGCTGGGTCACGGCTTGCATTTGGCTCGTGCAGGCATGAACATGACCCGGCGCATACTTTTATGCTTCCAGTGTGTTTTCTTGTTTTACACACGTAACTACAGTGATTCTGTGTTGGTGTCTGGCTGCTGCCAAAATGTAGATGACACAGATGATCAATACTGTAGGCGTCCTGTGAGTAGACACAGACAGAGGACTGAATCTGTTGCTGCTGCTCTGCTGAAGTGTTATGCCTCCTGTGGAGACATGATGTTAGAATTAGGTATGGTGAGGACTCGTAAAGCCAAGTCAAACAAACTCAGCTATAGCAACTGAAAGTAATCACACTGTATTGCTTCAGTTGGCTTCATAAGTCAGTATTGTATAGATGTGCATGAAATCACTCACTATATAGCGAGCATTATTTACTGTCTACCATTTAATTTGAGTGTCCAAATTCTGAGTGTGAAATTTATGCACTGAATAGTGGCTGCAAAAATTCCCACAATGCAATAAAGACAGCTGTGTCCATAAGATTTACTCATCCTTGCTGTTCAGATTCTGCATCACAATTTGTCGAGGCAGTGGTTCAGCTGTGCACAGTCAGATATTTCTCAAAGCGAAGTTATGTAAACTTTGTCAGGCAACAGTCGGCAGGACCGGAGGTAATACGGAAAATCTATTTAACCACCTGAAAAGGAAGCATCCACAGGAACACGCTGAGTGTTTTACTCAGGTCGAGTATCATCTGGATCTCACAAGGGCCTGAAACATGTTATGTTATGCTATAATTGACCGGCACATTACAGCAGTTGAAAAATACAATAAAAGCAGCAAACAATGGAAAGAGGTGACGGAGGCGATGACAATCTATCTAGCTAACAAGGTGGGATTGCACATGATCACAAAATTTGCACAAAGCAGTGTCTTTAATGCAATATTGTGTTTTAAATGGTGCCAATCGATAAGCCCAGTTTGAGCCTGGATATTGTCATAGTGTAAATACATGCTGTATTTCTTGCATCTTTGTCGGGCTTGACTCTGAGGGTGTGACGGATGTTGTGTGACAAACTTTGTAACCTTCTGTGTCCACTTTGTTTTGCTATCTAAAATGTGTGTTAAGATTACAAGCAGGAACTTCACTTGTTTGACCAAAATACATTTTTGGTAAGAAGGCTCTACTTCGATAAAACATCATGTCTTGATCGTTATGCGTAGGTCACTGAATTTAAAACAACAATTTGACAAATCTGCTGAAGTATTACAACATAAACTCCTCATTAGAGCTGATGCAACCTCTTTCTTTTTCTCTTTTAAGGGGCATACAATTCACAATCAGTAAGAGAACAGCTGCACTAACACAAGAAGCAGAATGTATTCAAGATCAACAAGTTATTGAAATTGCATCATATAATCCCATCAAACCAAGATAATAGGATTATACAATCTGCTGATCTGAATTGACGGAGAGATACAAAAGTTTTCTCTTCATGTGGCACCAGATAATGTTTCCAGATGGATCATTGTCTTGTGCATGAGTATCTGCAGGTGTGTGGAGCGCATGTATTTATTTATTTATTTATTTATTTATTTTCAAGCTTGGCTCTAATGTAATCCATACATGGTTTGCAAATTCTATCAAAGTTATCAGAGGAGCCTAAAACCTCATTATTGTTCTCTCCTACTAAAAATATCTATCGTGGGACCATGCCTGGATACACAGATCCAGATCAATGTCTGTATAAAAGGGGGACCCGGCATCATGGGACGGGCGCCGGTGCTGTTGCGTTACACCTCACGCCTCCGATTCCCGGAACAATGCTTGATATATCTAACAGCGTTTCTGTTTGAGGGGTGAGTCTCTATAAATTAAAGCTGGTTGAGGCGGCAGATCAGGGACTTTGATTCCGGTAAGAGAATCAGGACTCGGAGAGAGAGAGGTCTAGTTCTTCAACTTTAATGCCAGTTGCTTTACATGAACATAACCTGGATGTGTGTGTGGGTGCGTGTGGTCTGAAAATAAGCAAACAATACGAAATTACTAACACGGTTTAGCAGGCAAACACCTCAATAAACTACTACGTTAGATTAACAGAACTACGTAATTATCAATACCGGAAAATTAGCGTGGTCATATACACACTGTGAACAATTCGATTTAACGTTAGCTAAGGTAACACAATCAACACAGAAATAATTAAACCGTCAGTAGTAACAATGATAATAACAGACCCAATGAATAATTAACGGGAACAATGAAATGGTAAAATAAATAAACAAGATTGATATTGGACAGCAGCTGTAGCACTAATGGATGCGCAAGCTAACGCAAACAAATAGAAACTTAAATACAATACCATGAACTCTCAAGAACTAAAATAATGTCCAAATTATCCAGAAACAAGAAATAAAACACTTACATCTCCTCAAGAACGCACACAGAGCATCAAACACACAGAGTCCACTCAGCTTCAGAGTCAGTTAGAGTCTGTTTCTCCTGCAGCTTCACAGCTTCCGTAACGAGGCTGGGCATGTGCTGACATGCACACGTGGTTATGCTCTGTAGTCCATTGGGTGGTGCTGTTTCTGCCGCTGGGCTTTCTCACAGTTTCAACACCTGAAAGTCCTGACCGAGGTGTGAAGCGAGGTTCATGTTTTTATTGCGTTGTATACATTTGTATACAGTTTTGCGAGCGCACTAAAGAACCTTGTGTGACATACCTTCATCCTGTCACCATCAAAAAACGTGTGCTGCATCTCCCTATACTTGACCGCTGACTGGATTATAGACAGGTTTGCGTCTGTCACTGGCGTGTTGTCAGTTCGGCAGGTCGCCTCTCCCGTATCCTTCGACTCTCAGAAAATAACTTTGGCATTTTTATACATTTTTTCAAGTTGACTTTTGATTTAGTTGTTGCACCAAATTACGATTAAATATTTTGTGTCCATGTATGCAGGTCTTGAAAATGTCTTATTCTCTTCTTTCTTGTTGTCTCCCAATGTATGGCTTCCAATTTCTTGCTATAGCTCCTTGTGAAGGATATAAATTTCTGCCCTGAAGTCTGTCAGGATAGCCTCACGGTAAAGCTGAAGTTTCTCACAAAGACGTTCCACTGTGAGTTGGCAGGCCTTCGCCATCTTGTCTCACTCGTTAGCTCATCTGAATCTCTGATACCACCTGTGTCGGTTTGGTCTATGATTTTATCTCCTTGTTGGGTGAAGTCAAGATGCTTATCGATGCCAAACCATGGTTCAAATGAACCAAAAGCTCGGAAAAATACAGTATTATACATCAGTTATAAATTGGAGTGTTGATAGCTGGGTAGTCCAATCCCCTTCAATAAAGCTTTTCTTGTTTGAAATGAAGAGAGGCAAAGTAAGTAGCACAGTCTCAGGAGGGAAATTCACTTGCCGGCCAGTGGGTGTATGTACAGTTTGCGGTATTTGTGTGGTTCCAGAGGCTGGCAACTGCCTCTGCTATTTCTTTGCACAATTAGTATTATGTTCTCTCCCACAACATTATGTATTTAAAGGCTCTTTGTGGAGTGCAGTGCAGCCATAGTGAAAATGTATGGTGCTACCTGCCTTTAAAGAGTGACACCATCACAATATCTATGAAAACTCCAAACCTACTGTTGTATTTTGCCACTTACTGCTGCAACATTTTCATTTCAAAAGGAATTCACCAACATGCCTGTACAGACATAGATGACAATGATTGACTTTGGCAGTGTTTAGTGATTTTTCTTGACAAGGGCTGGTCATTGGTCAGCACAGTGTCTTTCATGGTCTTATCCAGTATAAGCTTTGTTTTGCTGCTACCGTGAGGGAGTTTCTCATACTTCTTCATTGCTTTCAACAATGTTTGTCGTTGCTGCAACATCATTTTCTTCTTAGAGTTTTGACAAACTCTGTCATAGTCTTTTGCACATTGCACACACATTTTGTCATCCTATAATATTGTAGTAGAAAAAGTAAAAGGGACATCTTAAACTTTTCAGTTTAAAAAACCAATGGTTACTGAATTGTAATACAACTTAGTATTTAAGAACTAAATCTGGAAATCAATTCATCCATCCAAATAAAGATTGGATTCATCTTCATGAATCCAATCTGTGTTTTAACTGGACATAAATTAAAGACCTGTGCTGGTTTACCCCTGATGTTTTGCTCCCAAAGAAAATATAAAAAGTGGAAAATGTCACCCGTAACTGTCAGGCGTAACTGTGTTGTGTGTGAAACTCAATAGTTCAATGACAAATTCAAAAGAGGAAATAAAGCGTGTGTGAGAAATGATAAAGGGCAATGACGAGAGACTGAAAGAGAAAAAAAAGAAAGCAAGAGACAGTGAAGCTCAAAAAGAATGAGTGAGCTAGAGAGGAAGGAAAGAGAGGGATGGGAGAGAGAGGAGAGAGACCGAGGGATGATTGATGGAGCCAAAAAGCCGATTTCTTGCTTCATCTGATCTGCATTATTCTGCAATCAGCAGACACACACATACACACAGGCACACACACGCACACCTTGCAATCAGCATACATACACACTCTCAATGTCTCTCTCGCAGACTATTAGCCTGCAATCAACATACAGGTTACTGATCAGCAGCTGTCATCAACAACACACTGCATACGTATAGACTACACACACACGCACACACACACACACACACACACACACACACACACACACACACACACACACACACAGACACACACACTGCTGGGAGGGGCGTATCTGGGGAAAAAAAAGAAATGCTGCACACAGGCCCAGTCTGAAAAATCCCAGTTTCAACATGTCTTAATGGCAACACCTCCCACCATGTTTTACAGTTACTTTAGGTTTTGTGTTTTGGACACAGACGGCCTTCCACACGTTCTTGTTTATTTTCTCTATTGATCCCCAAAGGACAAATTCATCTTTTCATTTGCCTCCTCAACAGGAAGGTCAAACCACAGGGTCAGCTACACAACTGCTCCCCTGGAGCTGTAGGCCTTCAATATCTCGCTCAAGGACATCACTTTTATTTTGAGCAGAAAAAACAAAATAGAGACCAACGAAACCCAAGTTTTGACTTGAGTTTGTTGCTTTAAATTAATGGGACACTGTTGACCTCTAAAAAAAAGAAGAATGATTGGGTGTAGCAAAAGAATGATGACTTTGGTTTATTTGTTATTTTAGTGGGGAACTTCAGACCTTTACCTTTATGGTAAAATAAAAAATAAAACCCTACTTTTCCTCATTAATCAAAGACTTTCAGTTATATGCATGTATACACAGTATGCTTATAGCAGTGTACGGACTGTATTTGGTATTTGAGCACAAAAATGAACAAATAGGCTACATATGTGTACAAATACACACACATGCAAACTCACAAAACAACAATCCTGCTTAACATAGGGATGATAAATGACTCCTCAGATTAGAAAACATTCTAAAGTCAATGAAACAAATGTCTCTTCCTCGCTCTCTCCTTAGGCCCCAGTTCGGTTAAACACACACACACACACATGCACAGAATGACTTATTAGTAGACTAATGTATGTGAACTCTTTCAAAGCAAATGCAGGCGAACGCGCACACACACTCAACATAGATGAGCGATTAATAACTTAATGTTAGTGAAGCGTCATCACTTTTCTGTTGAGTGCTGGAGGTTTGTTGGTATGAGTTATGACCTCTGTATTGCCATACATCTACCACTTTGTTTTTCCTCCATCCTGCTCTCTATCTCTACGTGTGTGTGTGTGTGCGTGTGTGTGTGTGTGTGTGTGCGTGTGTGTGTGTGTGTGTGTGTGCGTGCAGGTGCGTGTCTCTCTGCTTCTCTGTTTGTCTTCCTCTCTCACTCCTTCCCATCGCTCATCTCTCTGCCTGCCTGATCATCATAATCAGATATGATTTATAGTGACACACACACACACACACGCACGCACAAACTTGCACACACACAAACTGTTAATCAGATATTTGTCCTGAGGTGGGCTATCATAATTCTAACGATAACAGAATCTCTGGAAGATTAAAAAAAAAAAAAACACACTGCAACAAGATGCTGTCTGATAGATTACTCTCCTTGAGTGGCACACACACTAGTGTGCACATTTTTCTTTTACATACATACACAGATACCTGCTTAACATACTACTCCCATGTATCTAAAATGATTACATTCATGTAAGTAGACAGAACACACACATGCCTATCCTTCATCTGTGTCATTATTTTCTCATCTTCATTCCAGCCTAACTCGTTCTCGATGTGCTACACGCTGTCTCAGGTTAGCCGCTGTAAAAATGCTAAATGATGCCATAGCATACTAATGGGATTTATGCTGCGAGCATGCTAATGATTGCTGGTGGCTGATGTTAAAGGTGCCGTCAGTAATATTTCACCGGTCTTTGCACGAAATGACCATAATTTACGAGCAGGAGCTTGCAGTTGCAGGTGTTGCTGATCAATGCCAGCAGCTCAGCAGTCACAGAGGTAACAGAGGAGCTTTCAAACTTTCTAAACAGACAGGTCTGTTTAGAGAGTCGGTATCTGTGAATGTGAAAGTAATGGCAACCGGGCAGATTATTGGGCCTTGGAGGACTTCTGCACTCTATCGAACTGAATGATTTTGTGCTCCAAAATGAAAAAGCCGCCATTTAAAATAACTAATGCCCAGCCACTCTGGATGCTTGTGGCTATGAAAATAAGACATTTCATGGTTTGGCTTTGACATTGCTGGTGATTAGAAAATCTTTTCTCTAAAAATCTTTTCTCAATTTATTCTGCTAACACCAAATCTAGTGGCTCTTTAGATATCGACTGCGGGAGTAGAACCAGCTGCATTTATACAAAATGCATTCACAAAGACTAGAAAAAGCCAAGGTCAAAAGTAGAACAGCTTGAAAGATACCTGGGGAATGTTTTGCTCAAAATAAGGAATTTTAAAACTCTCCGTCTCTGTCTGGTTCAGCAGAAGCCCTACACTGTGTCATACATATAGATGCATTATATGAGAGAGGCTTTCTAGGAAGCACAGTGACAGTTAAGACGTCTTCACCACTGAAACCAGCAATCCTCTGATATCTAGCCTGCCTCCTCATCCCTACATTGTTACCCATAAAAGATAAATAACACAATCTACGGCTAAACTATGTCTTATTTTATAGACGATCAATAAAATGTTGAACTCTAAATTCTATTGCCAGCCGATATAATGAAGCTATATAATACTGTGGCATACTAGGAGAGACGATAAAGGAGGGGAAAGAAGCAGTAGGAAGATGAATCTAAGAATATGAGAGAGAGAGAGCGAGAATATATAGGGGATGGGAAGGGAAGGAAAGAGGATGGATGGAGAGGTGAGGGTGAGAGGTTGTGATGGAAGGACGGAAGGAGGGCTGGAAATAAAAGGAGAGGGGATGAAAGACAGGGAGGCGGGGGGGGGAGTTGAAGAGATGATGAGACAGAGACATACAGATAGAGAAAGAGAGGGGGGGGTGGGGGGCATATAAGCAGAGTGATGACCATATTGTCTGCATTATCTGCGGTGTGTATGTGCGAGTGACGCAGAGCAGAAACCATCCAGCGGCAGCAGACAGTAGACGACACTGACGCAGCCCTCGCCTCTGTTGTATCCAGCTCTGTGGCGCACAGCTGTAACAGCGCAGTTTTATCTTTTACTCACAAGTGCGTCTGAGCTGGTACGAGTGAATGCAAACTGACAGCAAGGAAAGGGAAAGCATCGAGAGAGACAGAACTTTTGCTCAGAGAATGTTTGGTCGGATTGCACTTTTTCCGTCTTGTGTGAGAAATTCACCTTACACTGCCGAGCCGAAGGTTTATTTCACTTATTTTCCAAGTCAATCACATTAAAATCTTTGTTTGAACAAATAATAAGCGGAATGACCTTCTGTTACAAAACATAAACCTGTAGCTCCCTTGAACAATAAAACCATTGTTAACTCAAGGGAAAACATTACAGTGGGTCACACACTCTTCATTAAGCGATTCATCGGATCAGTTAGATTTGAGTTTACTTGTTGGCAGCTGTGATAGCTTTGTCTTGTCACTGACTGGCTTTTAGACTTTGACAAAAGTATAGGTGTATTGAATATGACAGTGAATTTATTTATCACAATTAGAGTCAGAAATAAGACAAAACAGTGTAGGGAATGGATGCTGTGCATGGGTATTGTATTGCAAAAACAACACAAAGAGGAACAGAAAGCCATTGTGCAGACATATGCAGGGAGAGGACTCCGGCCTTACATACGTGGAGCTCACCTGGCTATGATGCTGAGAAGCGGCCCAGTATACGAACTGCACCCCCATATGAAACGATGCTGAAAGTCAGGCTGGCGGAAAGGTGTGTCGCAAATATGACTTTCGTGAAGGAGACTGGCGTCACAACAATTGCAATTAACATTTTTATTAAAGCGTGGATACAATGTTTCCCTGACCTAGTTGCATGGCCATGACAGTACATTAACAGAGCCTTAACCGTGTGTTTTAGTTGCATAAGTCTAATCATAACTTAACCATAGTTTATATGCAGCAACCGCGATCTTTTCCTCAACCCTAACGACCCCACAGTTGACCTGCACAGGTGTTACAAAGAGCGAGAACTTTAAGAATGTTTGCATTGGTTTAAAGAAAAAAATGCTGTCAGTGAACATCTGCGATTTCACAGAATGAACCACCTCTGACATTCTTGTTCTGCAGTAGGGTTGATACATCTGTCAGCACACTCTCAGCAGCAATGAATTTTCTCTGTCCTCATGTGCACGATGGTAGGTTAACCACCAAAAAGTGCGACTTTGGGCTTTGATTTTTTTCACATCACAGGCTGGTAAACCAGTTGTAAAATTTTTTTTACTGAGCCTCATTTACTGTTCACACAATGTACTCTTGACTACAACTTTTCTAGAGCAGCACACTTTTGCTGTACTTCAGAGGCACATTTGCTTTCACTGTGACTCTCAAGCTCCTTCGCCTGGCGTGGAGGGCACATAAACACAGCCAGTATGTTGGTATTTGTCTGCAGCACCTTATTCGACAGTCTGAATACAAAACAATAAACCACATCTCATTTGGGGATTATACTGCGGGTTTGGTCTACTGCTCTGCAACCTAAGATATAGCAGACTGTATGCTTTATGTTTAGTTTTTTTTATTTCAAGTTTCTCGTATGAGGTCATTCATTTTCTAATCTATCTTTTCTTTCTTTTTTGCTATCTCTCATTTACACATACAGACATGCAGGCAGACAGTGGTGGTGAATAGTGACACACTATAACAAAGTTTCACAGACTATGATAACTGATATGGCCCTTGATACTTCCTATTTTTCCTCCCTCGGCTCCCTCTCTCTGTCTCGTTCTCATTTACTCTCTCCCTCCCTCGCTCTCTCTCTGTCTCTCTCTCTCTCTCTCTGCCATTGCATATTAAATGTAAATTATGGCAGAAAAGCTTGAATTTGAATGTCTTTTGGGATACTCTGCAAGAAGCAACAACACTCTCATTGTTATGCCTAGCCCTGTCTTGTGGTAAAGACGGAGCGGGAGAGAGAGAGAATCGTCTTTTCTCCCACTTAACCGGGAGGAAATCAAAATCTCTCCTGGTGAAACCACATTTTCAGAACATTTTTGTTGATTTCTTTTCATTTTCCTTTTATCTGCCTTTTCTGCTACCCATTACACACTGTCTTACACATGGCTGAACACACACGACTGCATAAACACACACACACACACACACACAATGGTGCGGAAGTTTTAATTGATCAGTGTGTACGTCAGTCAGAGCTGTGATTTCCCTCTGGGTCATTTCCCAGCTGCTTTGTTTCTTTTAGTGTGTGTGTTCGGGTTTTTGGCGTTTCTCTTCTCCTCTTCTCCTGGGCAAGAAAACTGTCTTTGTTCTTTAATTTCCAATTAGAAACAGAAGCTACCTCTGTCTGTCTTTGTCACCTTCAGCATCTTAACTTATCTTTCTCCCGTTTATAGTTTTTCCTTTCATCCCTCCACCCCATCATGTCCATTGCACTCCCTTCTATTCATCATTCCTCTCTCTTTTTTTTTTATGTTGCCCCCTCCGTATGTCATCTTTAATCAGGTATTTTCTCCACCTCATCCTCATCCACATCTGGGATGTGATGTGAGTTGATCCTGATCTCCGTTTTCATTCAGCCACTTGATGACTTCATCTCCTTCTCATCACTGGATGTGGAATTCCTTGTGTCTCAAATGCCAGTTGCCAAGTAGCTCGCAGGCTTACTTGACTGTCTATAAGCCGTCTACAGTGGATCACTATTGGACCGTCGCCCCTGTAACCTGGTAACAACATCTGATTGGAGCCAGCGATACAAAGCAAGCGGGCTTTTTCTAATTTCTCTCTCTCCATCTCGTGCTCCGTGATCCAACCTCCTCCCTGTGCAAATGTGGTGAAGGGTTTGTTCTATATTAGCATGGTATATTCAAACTCATTATAAACCATGAAAAAACAACTTTTTCTGTGCACTCTGCTGCACTCTCTCTGCTGGATAATGTCAGCCTTTTCACAGAGAGTACAGTTTAACGGCAAACTTAACAAGACAGTCCTTATTTTCGTGGCATTTCAACCATAGTGTGAAACAGACTGTGTTCTTATGGAGGAAATAAACGCTCCCATAAATTTGATGCCAGCACGACTTCTGTAAGTCAAGTTATGATGCCAGTTATTTTCGTTTTTCTGTTGATTAATTGTGGAAGGTTAAGAAGGTTACGGTATTACGCGTGCTACAGATGAGAGTGATGAGCCCGTAATGGATAATAAGTGATTGCCCTTGTCCCTTAGGGAATTTTGTTGAGTTTAGTTTCTGTCTATGTCTGCATGTTAACCAGACGCTGAGCTGTGAACGGTCAGTGCAGGTCTGGTGAAGCGCAGGAGGACACTTTACCTTCATTTGTTTGATTTGTGATGATCCCGTGCAAATCTATTATTTCTGGCAAAGTTTGTAAAGTAAAGAGTCAATTGAAAATGTCCTAATATAGATGTCATCTGATAATATCACTCCCATGTGAACCAGCATGTCTGTAATTTGGGTTAAAATTATATAAGACTGCAGTAGAGAAAAAAAAAAATCAGGCCTCAGATAGCATTTGGGTGCAAATGAAATAAGCTCATCTCATTGTGTTTCAACTCTATCTGGAGATAATCCTTGGGATTTGCTTTGTAAATATGAGTGAGCCTTAGACGTAGTTTATCCCCTGCGAATGTGCGACACAGAACAGACACGAGGAATAAATCACTTGTCATCTCGTTTGAATAGTGCTTCAGATTGACAACACTAACAGCCGAGCACATTGAAATGTCAGTCCCTTTTCTCATTTTTGTGAGAATATCAAACGGTAGAGACTGACTACTGAAGAGTTATAGAATGTTTGTAGGGTGAGAGAAAGAACTGAAAGCTGACTGAAGCTAAACGTGTTGTGTGACCTTGGAACACCAGTTTAACTATGGCGGCACGTTGGTAAAAACAACTCTTCTGCAGGACACAGAGGCTGCCCCAATTCTTAAGCTGAGTGGTATCCCCATAAAAGAGGGCCGGTCTTCAGGGTCACGAAGGTTCATTGTCGAGAAAGACAGACGGAGAAAGAGTCGGCGAGGAAAGAGGGAAAAAACAGACAACACAAGGGCACGGAGACGGAGGGGAGGGCAAAACCTCATCAAAAAGGGAAAAAAGATATACAAAGTTTAAAAACAGTTTTATGAAGACAAGAAGCAGAAAAGAATGAGACAGAGGGAGGGAGGGAAGGGGTGGAGGCTCAGGCTTGATGGCCATGCATGAAAACAACAAAAAAGTTAAAAAGAAAAAAAGAGAAACTTCACCACAGGGAAGTCGATTGCATGTTCAGATCTTTAACTGCTGGTCAAAACAACTACACATACATAAACACACACATCCATGCATGCATGCAGAGCAAGACACACTGAGAAGCTGGGTTATTC
>NW_019174365.1:8297131-8334631 GCF_002260705.1 Seriola dumerili | reverse complement strand
TGGTTTGTCAGGTTCCAGATTTTGAATGTTGATTTTTTTTTCTTTTTTTTACATACATGTCAGAAAAATTAAAGCAGCATGTTACTAATTAATGTAGGGAAGTACCTCCAAAGTCTTGTGATATTTCTGAACTATAATATTCTCAATTCTCAAACATCTGAGAGAGAGAGGAAGGAAGGAAGGAAGGAAGAAAGGAAGAAAGAAAGAAAGAAAGAAAGAAAGAAAGAAAGAAAGAAAGAAAGAGAAAAAGAATTGAGAAAGGATGTAGGATTTTGAAAGAGAGAAGACAGGGAAGGAAAGAAAAAAAAAAAAGGATCTCCGCTCAGTNAAGCAGCATGTTACTAATTAATGTAGGGAAGTACCTCCAAAGTCTTGTGATATTTCTGAACTATAATATTCTCAATTCTAAAACATCTGAGAGAGAGAGGAAGGAAGGAAGGAAGAAAGGAAGAAAGAAAGAAAGAAAGAAAGAAAGAAAGAGAAAAAGAATTGAGAAAGGATGTAGGATTTTGAAAGAGAGAAGACAGGGAAGGAAAGAAAAAAAAAAAAGGATCTCCGCTCAGTTCTGTACAAACGAATGCTCCCTCACTCCACATCTCCCCTGAGCAGAAAGAGAAGACGAGGGGAAAAAGAGGCAATGTGAGTGAGCATGGTGCGATGGAAAATGTGAGGAGCGGACCGGGGCTGAGCCGGCGGTTTCACCAGTATAACTGTCCTATTGTCTGACTCGACCAGAGACTCAGTGCAGGAGACACACACACACACACATACACACACACACACACACACACACACACACACACACACACACAGACAGACACACGCTGCTGTGTTGTTGTCATGACTGTCATCAAACGCTGAGTAAATGCTAATGTCTGTTTGTTTGTGTGCTCGTGTAAACAATTACCATAGAATTAGACTGAACAGAAAGGACACTGAGAAGAGAAAGGTACTGAACTATAGCTGCCGTGGAAACACTATGGTAACAGTACGGATATGATATACACATATGAGACATATCGAGACCACTAATTGTGACTCAGACTCACAATTACTTGGCAGCTACTAGTTTGTAACTACAGCTACCACTGTAGATAATATGTGATTAGATCCTATAGTTATATAAAGTATGAGCAGCCCCTAAGATATGCAGCCCCCTAATTTACAACAGCAAATATCTTTTGAAGGAAACCTAATTGCAACTGGATGTTTTCTATTAACATAATAAAGACATGTTGGTAATTTTATATGTTAAGCAAGCTGCAAAAATTGTGATACTGAATGTATAAGTTAAATGCTCAATGACAAAATACTTCTTATTTATCAGCTTGTAGTAAGTAAAACATTATTAAACGTTTTTTTCATGGTCATGTTCAAGCGCTCGCAGCGCTTCAAGGTCATGGTCAGTTCACAGTGACTTCAGACATTTACATTTAACCAAAACCATAACATCTCCTTCACCTTACCCAAACCTAAACCTAACCATAGATATGACAGTTGTGGACCTTGTTAGGTTCATAAATGCGGCGCTTTATTCATTCAAAAGAACATTACATAATCCAGACAGTGATGTTTGTCACCATAATGATGCAGCCTCATAGATTTGTACAGAGTTAAAAAAAAAGCATTCGAAATCCACGTTGACCAACTACAAAATTAAAACACAGCTTTCATCTTACTGCGTCACTTATGGTTTTCCCATCGTCAAGTCAAGTCAGGTCAATTTATTTATAGAGCATATTTAAAAAACATCAGTGTTGACCAAAGTGCTTAACAGGAGTTGAACTGATGAGATTATTCATATGGATATATGGATAGAATCATAAAAACACACTAATATTACACAGGGAACAAATAAATGTGTGACCATGTCTTCATGATGACTATTAAAAGGGCTAAAGAAAACAGATGGTTCTGTAGACGGGTTGTACAGGTGACAGCTGAGGAGGAAGTTCACACATGTAACCTGGTGCCAGTCCATGCAGAGCTTTAAAAACAAATGCTACAATGATATATAACACTCTGAATAATCAGTGAAGTATATTTGGCTGATGTTTTACTTGAGTAAAATGTTGAAGGCAGAGCTCATTGTCGTAAACTGTTTATGTATTGCTAATTTCAAAATTGATGGGGTTTTTGAGCATGAATAATGCGGTATAATTAGTTTATCGTGTACAACTAAAATGGAAAGTATTTAACTGATTATATACTGTATGTACTACTGGGTATAATATAGTTGTAAATGATAATAGTTTGGTTGTATTACTGTAAATATATCGTCCTCCAACAAGGCTCCGTCATCAGTTACTGTCATCTTGGATTATTCTAGCTTGCCTCGTGTGTTCATCATGGGAGAAAGTTTCAGCACAGCAGGAGGTGAGGACTGAGAGAGGTTTGGAAAGTTCAGCAGACTCACACGGCCGTGGACAAGCGAAATGAAATAAAAATTGGATAGTTAATGTGTTAATATTCACTGTAACCAAGCCTTCCATGTGATGGTTACCGTTTATGGACCAAAATTGGACTGAGTGAGTTTTGGAAAAACTCTCTTCATTTGGCAGAAGCTGTTCCGTGCACCTTTAATACCCCACTATTGAGCCTGCCTGTCACCATGAATAAACCTGTAAACAGAATATTCCAGTCCAGCTGTGGTGTCCTGCTCTCGGAGAGCAGAAGAGTCTGCCAGAAAAAAAAAAAAAAAAAAAAAAAAAAAAAGACTGAAAAAGATGAGGCTGCCAGCTCGCCTCTCTGACTGAGCAGGAGGTTACTCCTAATGCAGTGGAAAATAGTGATGATCCCAGTGGTAGCAGCAGAAGTCAGTGCTGATCAGCAGCGTGGTTTCTGTTGACATTGAGTTGAAGTTTATTTATATATACAGCACACTGCTTCATCACAACTCTCAATTCTTTTATTTTTTTAAATTTTTTTACAGAGAAAATAGAAACAGAGAAAGAGATATAAGAATGAAACACTAGAGCTAAGAAATCAAATAGCAGAAACAGGACAAAACAAACAAACAAATCTGGTCTATCTAATCTTGTCAGGGGCTTGCAGCACCTCCATCCTTAGCCTGTGCAAGAGAAGGAGAAAAAAAAAAACACTGTTGAAAATAAAAGGAAAGAAATCTTAGAACAGGTAGTGTGTGTCTAAATTGGCACAAACAGCAAAAACCAAAAGTAGAAGGAGTAACCTGACTCAAATTGACGGTGAGACATCGTAACTGGTTTTCCAATAATCTTACAATGATCTTAACCGGATTATTCTAACAGAGTTTTGTTACCTACATGTGCCCAGAGGCAGGTAACATGAGGACCCGTGTTTAAAAGGATAATTCTTTGTGTATTTAAGTGTAGGGACTTTGCAGTTTTGTGCAGGTGGAGCTTTGCTGCATGAAAATCCCATAAACACAATGATTCTGAGAGAGAGATTCTACCATAGTGAGCGTATGTTTACACGTGGCCGCCGAAACCAGGATATTTAACTGTAACTGGGTTAAGATTGAACGCAGCCCCCGTGGATGTAACTGTAGTCATTGACATTGCCAAATAAAATCAGCTTTATAGTCTAATCTGAACAAAGG
The DNA here is from genome assembly GCF_002260705.1 of Seriola dumerili. Lineage (NCBI taxonomy): Eukaryota > Metazoa > Chordata > Actinopteri > Carangiformes > Carangidae > Seriola > Seriola dumerili. Next base: position 8,331,051 of record NW_019174365.1, on the reverse strand, counting down.
ATTGTATTTCAACCAGTGCAGGACATCACTTCAAGTCATCTGATGTTGTTCCTCAAATAAGTGGAAAAAAAAAAAAAAGCATAAACAGAGACACAAACATGCTGTTTGAGAAAATTTCATCACTGTCAACAACCTCTGTAATCTCCTTCTTATTTCTTTTCTCTGTACTCAGTAGTGATTATCCCAAATTAATAAGCTTTAAGAACACACAGGACAAAGGTTTATATATTTCCAAACCAGTTTTCTCTCTCTGTCTCTTCCTGGTTAACGCCGTTTGTCACGATGCGACCGAGATAGATTTATATCTGGACCTTCACTAAAAGCCCCAAAGTTTCAAAACAACTTTTGAAAATCTCATCTAAGTGCAGACACAGAGTCTGTGTGTGTGTGTGTGTGTGTGTGTGTGTGTGTGTGTGTGTGTGTGTGTGTGTGTGTGTGTGTGTGTGTCATTGCCTATGTCTAAAAGTCGAGGGACACAATGAGCAAATGGGAGAGAAGGACAGCCAGGAGAGGGAAATGCAGACAGAGGCAGCGAAAAAAAACAAAAAAAGGGAGACGGAGTCAGGCTGTTGATTTGTGAGCAGAAGTGTGTGTGTGTATGTAAAATCTATAAATGTTCCGACGACATGGACAGACCAGCCGCCGCTCAGCATGTAAACTGAAACCACATTTACTTTTCCAATCAGCAGTATCTCCGTCATTCTTTCTCTCATCCGCCCCGCCTTCTCTCTCTCTTTATGTGAAATCTACTAAAATCTTTAAGCAGCGTTAAATGTATTTTATAGAAAATTCCAGTGACATAATTACAGAACTCCTGATTTTGCTGCAGGTGAACAGGAGATATTCAGATATTATGTTACTCTGTGGGGCGGGATTTATTTCATCTGGCTGTTCATGATGGACGAGTTTGAAACTGAAACCTCATCATTAGAGACATAATGTGTGAATAAATACTTACTCTATTACAGTAATATGTTTCCAAGGACTACAGTGCACACACAGGGATTGGCTCTAATAATAATAATAAGAAGAAGAATGTATTTTCTTAGATTTACAGAAATCTTATTATCTTTATCTGATCAACATGGTACAATATTGAAAAATATCATAAATGGTTGAGTTTGTTTACCAAACAATTTAAAATGCATTCTTTGGTGATAACATCTATTTCTTTGCAACTCATTAAAAGTTATAGAGAGCTTTTTTATATTTATATATATGTTGGAAGAGGAAACAAACAACAAGGGGAAAAAAAAAAAAAATCACCAAAATAATATCATCCCAGCCACTGTCTTTGCACCCGACTTGCTCCCACAGGCTTTGTGGTCAGAGAGCAGCCAAGAGCTGTGGTCTGCACTGGTGAATACAAGTATTCATACAATTCTTGTAAAATTAAAACATAAATCTCCTTAGTTTGATTTGTGCAACAACTGAACATTTTAAATACACATTTGCAGTTTATCATTCATCATTTATAATTGTTAAAAAAAAAAAAAAAAAAGAAATACTGAGGTCAATTTGGCAAAGTAAATTTTCCCAAGTTAAACTAGTTTGTCAGATTATGTTGGACATCAGTAAGACATAGGTTTTTATGTTTAACAAAAATATAAGACAAACAAAAATGATACCTTGTTGTGGAGATTTAGAAAGCGAACATGAGTGTGTCTGTGTCTGAGAGAGGGAGAGAGACAGGAGACAATACAGGGATTCAGAACATTCAGAAAATGTGTTTCTATACATTCTAGTTCTTTGGCTGTGGTACTGTGTACACAAACACACACACACACACACACACTAATTTACCCAGTCCACTGTACATCCACATCCACAAGACAAGTTATACTGGAGCATCACACTTATGTTCAGAAACGTTATGACTCTGCGTGTTCAAGCAGACCGTAGTGATCCATACAGTATGCTTCGGTAACTAGGAGTTGATTTTCTTTTCCACACTCTATATTTATAATAATAGTAACCTTTATTTATATATTATCTTTAAAAAAACACAGTTACAAAATGCTTTACAAGTCAACTTAGAAATGTATGACGAACAATAGAACACAAATTAAAAACTGTTTAAAGATTATATTTAAACTATTACCATTAACTATTTAAACAATTTAAACTCTCAAGAATCACTCTCACTCTCAGAGACAGCGACACCTCTCACATCACACACATGAAATGCTAATGATTAATTACACTAAATTGGACAAATGAGAACAGGTCAGGCTCACCTGTCACTGGTTCATTCTGCACTTGATCAGGCAGGATACTTGAGCTGCTTTACCTGCTGCTGTTATACATTAATGTAACATTAATGTAACATTAATGTTATATTATGTGTCTATATTGTGACAGGAAAAAAAACATGACATCATGTCATGACCACAAAATAATGATTGTTTCAAGTATGAACATTATAATACTAACAAACATAGAACCTCAAGGAACACTTCATGGGTTTGTGGTGTATATATACATATATATATGTGTGGAAAACCAACCTCTTCTTGTATAGGTTTGGGCTTGACTGACCCAACTATTGATTATTTATTTATCATAATTTAAACTCACAACAGGAACTGTTTGGTCTTAAACTAAGATTCACATATTTGATCTGACTCAGTCCAGATTTAAATGGTTTAATGAGTGTGCACAGGTTTGTACATAACCTTGACTTCTTCATCTTGCTCTTTGGAAAAGGAAACAATCAGAACATAGACTTGTTTGCCTTTCATGTCTTCCTGAACGGCCTTAAAAATGCTTTGCACCTTCGGTTCGCTTTTGTTTAGAACGATGGCCTGACAATACCGAGCAGGCAACATGCCCTTGAGACGAATGAAGAAAATCAATTCAACATCACAAATAAGACAATTTTAAGTTTTATATGGCATGAAAAAGAAAAAAATAATAAGAAAAAAAAATAAGCATCATGAAATGACTTTCTCCTCCTCAGGGAACACCACATCAGGCTAATAGCAGTACTTTACTGAAACTCATATACATACTAACTACATGGTCATGAGATGTAGAACAAGGTGTTTGATATATGTATATGAGAAATATATACGTGTATATATAATTTTATGTAAGAGTCATTTATGAGTCATTGGAAATATTACTTAGCATCTTTCTTCACTGATGTTTCAAAATCGAAACAAAAATGAGCTTTACAAATCAGCATACAAACACGCACAACATGATATAAAGAGATCAAAACCAGGATCTCTGATCAATGGAAAACATAGAGTTATCTCTTTTTAAATTAATTTTTTCCTTATACATGTTTTGAACCAAATATCTGCAGTATTGTTTTACATAGTGGTGGATTTGTAACTGCATGGGGAACCATTTCATGAGGGTCATTAGACTATGTGAGTGCTCTGCATGGTCATAATGATCAAGGTCATTGTACAAGATGCTCCCTATAGTGCCAAGACTATCCTCTCAATGTGTTTGCTTATTCCAAAACAGCACAAAGCTTCCATATAGACGGTAGTTTCATGAGCAAGACGATAAAGTGAAACACCTTCCATGACCTCACCCGTCACTCCAATAAAGTTGAAAGGTTGCAGTTAAAGTTTTTTTTTAATTTCTTTACTGGGGGAAAACAGAAGCTCTGGTCACTTGAAATTCGTTTACAAGCTTACAAGACTGAAAATATCAGCGTTTGGTGAATGCTGAGCAAACAGATACAACCGAAAGTTAATTAAACCAGAACTGGTTTGTTAAGTTCCTGTAAAAAGATTTTTTTTTTCTCTGTGAAACTAGATCATCAGTGAAATATCATTGTAATCACTAATTCCAAGCTGTCAACAGCTGCCATCCTGCATAAAGGAGCAAATAACAAATGACGTTTGTGTCTCCAAAGTGTTAGTGTTGATAGTTAAGACATACATTTTGGGTGGAGTATCACTTAAATCCCATTATGGGCTTGTCCATGATGGAAGGGCCCATTGCTAGGACTGCACCTCCCTCTGTTGTATTTGACAACTTAATTAGAACACAAGAAATGAGTCATCTCATCAAAGGGTTTGATTCGACTGGCTGTTTGGGGTGTGATTCAGAATGAGGCTGAGGCACATAACGTAAGCCACGTTATTCGTTTGCAATCTCCCGTGCACCAAGGCAATAATGTGCTTGTTCTCTGTTGCTGATACAAAATGTCATCAACTAATGTGTGAACATACACTACCTTAATTAAACAACAAATAAAGAAAGAGAAAGAGAGAAAAATGATAATAGAAGAGGTTTTTTTATTTATTATTACGATCAATACGTGCTTTATTTTACAATCACCTTCGTTTTATGTGGTCTCAAAACCACTTCCCTTAAAAGAATGAAGCCCTTATAAGGAAATGCCCCCCAGAAGACTGATGGTCTAACATTTCACCTACCTTGGGTGTGATTTCCTCTTTAACAGCCTTTCACTCACAGTCACTGACGGTGTGTGTGAGCAGGCTCATCATGTTAACCTCAGGGAGGCCGTTCAGCTCCATCAGGGGACTGGTCTCACTATCAACCGATGGATTTTGTAGGAGCCGGAGCTCCTGCTGCATAGATGAATCAGCCCTCTCGGCCACTTTCATTTCCAGTGTTATGCTGACCCCAGGAACATAATTCAAATGTTTTTCTTCTCCTCTCATCTCCACTGGGGGACGGCTTCATGTGTGATGCTGTGAGAGGGTTTCAGTGAGTGGCGATATTCCTCTGCAGCTCCAGATCCGTCTAAAAAGCACAGAAACACGGTGTAACTGTACTGTAGAGCATTATCCTCTAATAGTGCTGTAAGGGCTTTGTGACTCATGACTTCTGCAAGTCCCTGCACTTACATTGGCGTGTATTGTCACGGACACCCAATCAGGATGACGGTATTTAACATTATAGCAGCTGCTCTTTATATAAGGACAGCAACAATACCACAGGCTTCAGTGACTAGTAGAATGGTAAGGTAACTCATTACAGGGCTACATCTCCAGTTAAGTACTACACTTACACTATGATGCAACTGTATTTTTCACACAAGCTTTGGCATCATACAGAGTCCAGCTTGCCTGTGTGGCCAAAGCCCAACGGCTAAACCTTCTGCTGTGACACTGACAAAATAACACGTTATATCGCACTGTAAAATATCAAGCATAATGTCGGCTATTGTCTATGTTCATTTATTTAATTGGTTTATTAGTAAAAATCACTGTAAATGCACCAGATTTGGCCAAAAGACTTTTTTTTTTTTTTTTTTATCCGTAGTCCACGGACATGTATTATATTGTCATCCCCTGCTGTCTCAGGAGACTTGCATATTCAATAGCAAAATGCTTATGACAGACTGAATGATAAACAATCCTGAAAAAACCCAAGGTTACATTCAGTAATCTAACATCAATGCCATGTTCTTGAAGTTATTTATTTGTACAATGTGTGCTCGTGGAGTTGATGGCAACGTTGATGATATAGCATAATAAACTCTGGTTAGAGTACAGCGAAGGCTAGGAAGTTGAAACACAAAGTATAGAGTGGGGAGTTTGGGGTGGTGGATGGGCATATGGCTGTATCCAACTTTCATGCCGGAGACTGTATATTATACCTCATCACAGACTAACAGTTGATATTGGCAGAACACTGGCAACAAATTAGCATTGGACATAAATTGTGCAACACAAAGTGTTCAGTAGAAATATAATTCCTAGGAATATTGTTCTGGTAAGTGAATTCTGTAAATCCCCCAGCAGAGACTTTGCGTTTCAGTCTTACGGTAAATATTCACATCCTCCAAAAAACTTTGCGTAACTATTATGCAGATGATCACTGGCCACCTTAACCTCCGGTTCTGTTCCCAATGGATAGCAACACGTTTTCACCGCTAAGACCGTCAGAATTCTTCAGTGAAGCTTCATCATCATGATTTACTCTACACAGTGACTTCAGAGTTGAGGGAAAACTGTTCTGGATGTTTTGTAGAAACAGTCACAGCCCATCACTTTCAGTAAAGGCTGACTTTACTGTATAGCTCAGGCTCTGTGTTCGCAGATGATGTAATCCCATCGGACAGCCTCTTTCACTGAAGGCCTGTTGACATCAAGATAGAAATCCCCTTGCATCTTCCATAGAAGGTCAAGCACATCAGAGATGACAAGTCTGATTTTGAGAGACTCCTTAGCTGTAATCCTCCACATCTTGCTGACTTTATGGCAAGTTCAGCTCTGACACAAAAGATTTTAGTTTTCCTTTTACATCTTTACTGACTTATTCCATCCCTGCAGGGCTAGAGAAAGGCCCCAAAGACAGACTCTAAACACATAATGTCTTTCTTTTCTGTGGTGATAAGGCACAATTACACAGAAATTGTAAACATGGGTTTTTGGCTCATTCCTTCCATTGATTGTGATGGTTGTGGTCATGATCCTGGCTACAATCTCTTAGCTGGACCACCATAGGGAATAGTCATCTTTCTTCCTGCCTAAACTCTATGGCCTTCGGGTCCGACTCTGCTTGCAGATAAAACACTTGGCAACGGTTGAAGATGAAAGTGAATCTTATTTTGGGAAAGCTCGGTAAAAGTTGCAGTCTGTCTGACAGCTGGAGTCTGCAATCCCTCTATTTCTCACAGCAGTGAGGGACTTTACGGTGAATATAATGAAGTTTTTCTATCTCGTAACAACAGTGTCACTTAACTGCTAATTGATTTATACAGAAATGATTATTTCAGTATTTCAATATTTGAATACACAGATAGTGTAGCAGAGCGATGCCATTCATTTAAACCAGGAATATTGCCACTGTTTTGTGAAAACTTTGCTATCACTACTTTTGGTGATTTTAATCTTTAATTAAGTTACTCTGTGGACACCAAAAATATTAGAGTTTTACTTTAATGTTTTCCCGTTATGATTCACCTTAAAGATTAATATCACTGTTAGAATTGGGTTATAATGTTGAAAAAACAATGGATTTCATAGCAGTGGGAATCTGAGGGTCGTGGTTATGAATAAGTTATGGTTCTTTGAAAACATAAAAAAGTTACTTGGGCAGCAAAAATATGAGTTGGCTTTATGTTTGACAACAAACAATGAATCCAATGTGGAAAATATAAAAAGAAGAAGGGTGGGGCGTCCTGGTGACTCAGTGGGCAAAGGTACTGGCCATGTAAAAGCAAATGTCCAAATTTTGAGTCCAACCTAGCGACTTTATGAACCTCTGTGTTTCCCGCAGCTGCAGATACATCTAATAAAAGCGAAACACCAAAACATTTTCAAAAGCAAAAATGGAAGACGCTGCTCTAAAACACACTCTGAATCTGCAGGCAGTTGCAAAAGAAAAGTAGCTGAAGGAACTTCTTTGTCTAAGTAAGTGCCCGTCTACATGGCAGCTGCCTGCCAGCGAGCCACACTGACCAACTGGAAAAAATCAGCACGCTGTCTCTGGTGTGGAAAGCGAGAGAACAAATAATTCAAATGTAAAAAAACTAAGCACAGCAAGGTTAAGTCTGGTTGAAGACGGATAAATAGAAACAAAGACAGTAAGGCACTAAAACCATGAAGCATTGTATATTACATATAAAATGCTTGAGTGATGTTTAGCTTTTAATACAGAGAGGGTCATACCAGGTCATTAAACACATGAGAACTGACTTTAATGATACTGTTATGTATGTATGTGTGTGTATCTGTTAGCCAGTCTGACCATTTGTCTATGTCTTTCACTCTCCCTATATAATTTATGGGGAATTATAACAGTTTATATCTCTCCTCCTATCTTTCCTCCTTATATATATAAAGGAGCGTTAAGTATTAAATATCAAAGGGCGGTCACACTGGAACGTTAAACATCCGCAAACAAACTTAAAGTCAGTGTCAGTGTAGTTTTATTGAGGTTTTACTGGTCTACTTCTTGAAATATCTTCGTAATTATAAAATATAATACAAAAATGGCGTACGCCATTTGATGGACATTTTAATGTCTGTTTCCTCTTTTATTATTCAGTTCCTGGCACTCAACACTTTTATGGGATTTTAATAGTTTCTGAGACAACATTTGCAGGTGGGTAGAGAATCTGTGCTTCATTATTCTACTTGCGTACTGTTTTTTTGTTTTTTTTATTCAGACTCTGTTGAATACCGCAAATAACACCAATTAAGTTCCACAGACTCTTTCACATACTGCTTGCAATTGGTAGTTTTCTAGCCTTTACTCACTTTGGATGCGTAAGGTTTGTGTACAAACTCAAGAAACAAAAAGTATGTAATGCTTATACGGAATAAAGAAAAGCAGCTCTCTGTATATGCTGACTCAAAAGCTCTTGTTCTCACAGGGAATATGCATATTGCTGATTACTGGGATATCGTTTGCTGTTATGTATATACACACTTATTCATCGCCCTCTTTGTATTGTTTGATTAAGGTCAGTTACATCCAAAACTTGGCAATAAGGGTGAAAATCTTTCTGTAGCCTTGTAAGGTTGCAGAGGCCGCTCTCCATTTGTTCTTCAGACAGCCGAGTCAAAGCCTTTTCTTTTCAGTTGACCTTGTTAATAGCGAAATATATGCAGTACTTTTTTTTTTATTGCTGCTGTGAATGCTGAACATCACTTCATCTGACATTTAAGCCTGAAGGAGCCAGGCTTGTGTTTTTGCATTTTTTAGTCCATTCGCTACAAATGATGCACAACTATTAGGAACTTTAGCACTTTTCCTATGCAGTCTTTATTGGCCCTGTGGTCAAGCGTCAACACTCTGCAATCCAATCCCTACCCACCACCCCTGTATTAGTAAGGAATTATTACTCCTACACTCGAAAACCCATCATGCCTCTGTTTGCTCCTTTCTCTGCCATGCATCTGTCATAAAGTTCATTTGTAATATTATGTTTTTGCCAGTGAACATTTGTGGGAAATGTTGCACAGTGTAATTGTAAAAATGGTTCTGCCTTCATGTTTTGAATCTGATATTGAGATGGCTTACGTTCTTAAAGTTGTGCTGATACTTGAGTTTACTCCTTTGGCTTAAAAAGGTATATATTATTTGTAAGAAACACTACATGGTTGATAATAAATAAATATACATAAACACAGACACAGAGGATTGATGACGGTTGAGAAGCAGTAGAGATGGAAAAGTAAGTTTGACAAATTTCCTGATAAAGTTGCCATATACTGTACGTCATGGAGTGAGGTGACGAATATTCCTTGAAAACCTAGCATTGGACATAAATTGTATTGTTGGACATAAAGAACCCACATATTTATTTCAGATACCACAGAGAGTTATATAAGAGAGGGATTTGACAACATTATGTAAATGGAAATTCAAACACTGATGACAGAGACAGCAAGAAACAAACCAAAAAGTTTGTTGAGTACCTAAGCCAATACAAAACAAGACAGTATTTGTGAAGTCTGGCCAGTGTCTATAGCCAGTATTTGTTGCACTGTATTTTATATTACCTGACATACCCCATGTTGTCGGTGTAGGGAATAAAATATGATTTTCTTTACCAACAGGACAATATTAGTTGCAAATAAGAAGAGGAAACAATGGGACAAGGGTACACAATCTCTTTCTTGAAGGAAGAGTAGAATAAATGAAGAAAATAATGGAGGAAAGTAAGGAAATGGGAAATTTCAAAAAGAAATCAATGGGAGGTTTATGTAAAAGACATGGGGCAGGTGGATTATTTCATCAGTGTGACTTTTTCTCCGTGGTCCATTCAAAGCCTGCACCGATCAGGAGGTGGTGGATCCAGCAGTGTGTATGCCTGGAGGCTGCAGTATTGCCTTTGTTAGCAAAAAAAATTCTTACCTTTGGCTTTTGAAGGGCACTGTTTGAAAAAGAGACCAAAAAGTTCACAGTCCCTCACTCCCCATGGGGCAATGGGGGAAGGACTGTGAAGGGAAGGGTGAGAGACTTAGCCAAGTGGCTGGTTTTCATATCGAGCTAACAAGGGCATATCCATTATTTATGTCACCCAGTTCCCCACAACATTCCTATAAACTAGCCTTTGATTATTTTTGCATTATGGCCAATATAAAAAAAAAATCTGAAGGCCTGCCTGACTGAATGCGCAATACTAAATCACAGAACAACAATTCTTACATCACTAACATTCATCTTGTCTTTATGTTGCATGGTTTCCATTTGACCACCCACGCTAAACATCTGCTCTGAGGCATGGCACTGTAAGGTGGCTTGAATAAAAGCATCCATTAAATTAGATAATATATGACTAGAGGTTTTGCAGTCTGAGATAAAATCAAATCAGGAATTATGTAATAGCAGACAATAGAAAATGATGTTGATTGAGTTGTTACATCACCCATACTGTATCTATAGAAGTTTCCGGTAGATACGCAAACTTCTCATGTCAAGGTAAATTGTCATCTTAGAAATCCATTTTCTGATTGAGATTTTGATCATGCCCAACACAGGTTTCATTTTCCCTGTGGTTAAATAGGTAGTGATAAGAGTTATTAATATGTATGGACCTCTGATCTTACAGTGTAGAGGAAAGACTGCATCAAATTTAAGATTAAATACATTTTTTAAATTTCATATTGCCTGAGGTTTTGATTTAAGATGTGAGTTTGGACCTGCTATTAGAGCTTAACTTGTGTTTCCAATGTATACCAAGGCTGTGAAAGATTAATTTAACTTTTAAATGCTTGTGAATACCAAAGCAAAGTATTTGCATGTGGTTTATTCTGTGGGCTCATTAAATTACCTTCTTTAATTCTACCAGTAAATATTTACCAGTGTGAATATCCTGTAAATGTAAAACAAAAAAAAATCTGTAGATAAATTAATATTAAAATCATATCATTTTAGCACAACCCAGAAATCATGTTTGTCTCATTCTCCTAAAACTTTGTGCACTGCAAGGATAGGATTACTCAAAATTTCATAACTATACACCATACACCATAGTTTGTAACTTTTTGTCTCTGGACAATCTGAAGGGGGCACTGTTCAGAATGAGGACTTTTAGTTGTGATATTTAATTACATTTTCATTCAAGAATTAACTTAACTTTTACTTGTAATGGACTATTTTAACAGTACTGCCTAAATAAAGCATGCCATTTCTACCTGTGGTAATGAATTCAGTGAAAGTACAGTATGTCTAACTGATAGCTCAAAAGTATCCTGATGACCAAATGTGTGTGAATGCCACACAAAGTAAGAAATGCCAAATGTAAACAAAAAATAGTTAACAATGAAAACTCCACAGTGCAGCTTTAATCAGCAGTTTTAAGTCAGACTAAAATCTGTGTCAATTGGAAAAACTGTCTTCATTTTTATTTAGTAGTTTAGTAACTATGTAGTAAATTGAAGGCCTAATCATAAACCAGATTATATTTTCTGACACTTTAAGACTCCCTTTTCTTTATTTTACATGTTACAGTGGGTCACTTAAAAAGTCAGATATTGGCTGAGCTTATGTCATTAGATGATAATGAGGTAACAGTGTATATCACTTAAAATCAATTTAAAAAATCTGACATGTTGATTTTATCTGACCGACTGAGTTGATATGGTTTAATAACTGTTTAAATGAGATACTGTGTGTGTATGTGACTTTTAAGATCTTTTGATTTTGGCAGAGTAGTTGATTTGGTTAACTATATAAATAGGTGACAATAACATAACAGAATGTGTTACTTTCAAATGTCTTGATTTTATGTGAGTAGTTGATATGGTTTAATAGCAATTTAAATAAGAGATACTGAGTAATTTTCACTTCAAGAGTCAGAGTTGTTGATTTTAGTGTAGTTGAAATGAGATTTGTGTCACTTTAAAAGTCAGAAGTCTTGATTTTAATGTTTTTTGTTTTAGTTTATTCTTAAAAGTGCAAATAAGTGAAATTACAGTGTGTGTCACTTTAAAAGTGAGAGGTCTTGATTTTAGTGTAGTTGATTTGGTGTAGTATCAACTTTGTAAATAAGTGAGATTAGAGTGTTTGTCGCTTTAAGAGTCAGTGTTATTGATTTTAAGTAAAGTTGATTTGCTTTAGTATTAACTGTGTAAATGAGTGAGATTACAGTGTATGTCACTTTAAGAGTCAGCGCTCTTGATTTTAGTGTAGTTGATTTTGGTTTAGTATTAACTTTTTAAATAAGTGAGATTACAGTGTTTGTCTCTTTAAGAGTCAGTCTTCGGGTGGCTTCTTGATATTAATAGAGCTGCTGTGTCTTCCTCCTCTGACGTAATGCCCACAGCCTACAGAGAGACAGGCAGAGAGGTCCTGTCACAGCAAAGCGATAACACTAGTCTGAACAAAAAATTACAGATAACGAGCTGCTCTGCTTTGGTTTGCTGTGGCCAGCAAATCCGGGCTCCGGGCGGCTGAATAACATACTATAACATCGGAATATTGCAACACCACCAGAGCCATACTCAGTCATTAATCAGTCGGTGTTAGTCTAGTTTTATGTGTTGCCGTGAAGCCTTAACTATCTCTCTTTCCCTCTCAGACCAAAGAAAAAAGAGACAGCCAAGACACAGTCACCCCGTCCGACATCATCAACAAACAAAAACCCCTCAAAGAGACGAACCAACCAGCCAGCCAGCCAGCCAGCCAGCCAGCCACCATCTTAACAGGCTGCTGAAAGAGACACACACAGAGAGCAAAGAGGCTAATGCTTATTTTGATCAACAGGTAAGCAGCACCAAAAGAAACACTAGCAACACAAATGCACACCATGCATACAGCTCTCTCTACTAGTTGGTGCAGAGGCATAGTAAACGGCAAAAAAAAAACGCATCGGCGATGGACGCTTTGGAGTTGTAGATGGCGAAATGCATGCTCTCGGACAAGTGGGAAGATGAAATTTGTTGGTCTTAAAAGGAAGCCGGGCTATCAATGCTGCGTTTAGGAGACAAAATATTGCTCTGTTAGCCGTTGGGAGTTTTACGACGGACAGCAGTCGGTTTGCGTCTTATGTAACTAACGGCCTGAGCGGCGTCGGTGAGGAAAGAGGGATCTGCTGAATGAGGGGGAGGAAAGGAGCAGCACCGCTTTGAATTCACATGGCAATTTACATTTAGGTTAGGACACCCAAACGCTACACAAATACAAATTTGGGGGGCTACTGGGGACGGCTACTGCTTTGATTTAAGACTGAGTTTGAAGCCAGCAGCAAGGGGACGTGGAGTGACTTAGTCGCCACAAGTAGGTTTGTGTTTTCTGTAAGTTTTGTTTCTTGTTTTTTTTTTTTTTTTTTTTTTTTGTGGACACTGATTTACGATAAGTGGCATCCTGGCTGAGCTGCAGAAGCCGGTGACTTGGAGTGATTTTGTCGCCTCAGTGTAGCTCTCCTGCATCTGTTATGACTTACTTTTTGTTATTTTCATTGATAACTTTACTTTACTATTCTGACTTGCAAACTTGATACTCAAGTTCAGATTGCTTGGTGCTCCGAATGACGCACGTCGTAGACAGCGAGAGAGATAGATAGAGAGAGAGGGAAAGAGGTTTATGCTGAAAGCTGAACACAGTTAGATGCTTGTAGTTTATTTGATCTAAAAGTGGAAAAGTAGTGTAACTCTGGATCAAAGAGACTGTGTTTATTAGGTGGTTTACAGCCGATATGGCGCTGTTTTTGCACCTCTTTCATTGTTAGGAAGCTCGAGAGCGCATGGTGGATGTGAATTGTCGTAAAACATCCTCCCTTATCAACTTAAAAGAAAAACAAGTACTTAGTGGCTCAAATATCGCTCATTTATTTATTTGTTGTTGTTGCTGAACTTTTCATGAGTGATGTCGGGAAGCCTGAGCTGCATTTCCACTCGACTTTGAAAAAGTTTCCCCCCCCCTCTGTAGTAAGAAACTGTGATGTTCCTTTGAGATAAGGGAGCTGGGTAGGCATGACAACTCTGAGGGGAGAGCAGAGTATGTGAAGCCAGTACAATGAGGCACACACTGCTAGGAAGCATTTTACATAGTCCTTCACAGTGCTCCAGCTCTGGCCCCCAAAGAGCTGCTTATGTGTGGACCGACTTTTATTCAGCAGATAACCTCAGAAATTTTTAAAAAGCAGAGCAGGTCTGTGAGTCTTCACTGTGACCCCACACTTGTTCACAGCTGTTTGAGAAGCTGACACTTTGTATTTTCCTTAGTAATTAATTCATTAATTTATTCATCGGATCATTTTGTTTAGCTGTGAAATATTTGCACTCTAACTCTAGAGTCCTTTAAATATAAAGCATGTCCATCTACATCTCTAGCTTCACGGCTTTTCAATGTGAAGCAGTTATAACGACAAGCTATTGCACAGACTTTTTCAAAACCACTTTAAAAAGTAAAAACAAGTTTGTACCTTGAATTTTAATTTGGCATCTTAAACACGTACTTTAAAGTTCTGCCGTGTTTGCTTAAAAGTTTTTCCCTGACAAATAGTTCTTTTGCAAGTTTTGTGTGCTTGGCCAGAGCAGCAGGGAAAATTTATACACGCATCTCTTCAATTCATAAAACTGTGGGGATCATTTAAGTAAAAATACAAATGAACGAAATGATTTATGAAACTTTTGAGGTTTTGTTTACTTTGCAGTTTTAAAGGCAGTGTTCTAACACAAATCTAATTCAGAGGCTATAAACGTAGAATATTTTCATAAACACATATCCTCACAGAATTTTACAAGAAGGATTGACAGGAGTGTAAGTCACTTGTCTTCTGAAAGATTTGACTTCTTTGAAAAGAAGACAATTTACGAAGTCACAAACATGCTGTCAAAGTTACTGAAGTTTTAATGTAGAAGCTTTGAATATTTGTTTCAGTTGAAGTTTAGTGTCCAGTATATTTATGTGACGTATTCAGCTCCATGTGTAACTTTTTCTGACAGTGTTTTAACATCTGCTTTCCAACACTTTGCATGCATTATGTTTACATATTTCTCAAAAGTCCTATAGACGTTATCAAGTTTTTCTATTGCTTTTTGAATTTTTTTGTCATCTGACATGGGTGATGTCAGTTCAGTAGTTTGATAATCATCACAGCACCTCGAGGCACTTTGTAAGTAAGTCAGGATAAAGTACTTTTTAACAGACAACAACTTTTGATTCTGTTGGGAATAGTTTTAGACGGTGTTTAACTTCTTTGTTATGTCCGTCCTATCTGTTGATGTATTGTTAGATATGACACACTCCAGTCCAGCGTGTAGTTGCTCTTAACTGAATTGTTGAATGTCCAAATAACATGTTCATATTTCCAAAGATATCATGCATGTAATATGCCTTTGTTAAACTTTTATATACTTTTAACAAGTTTCTATTAAATTTCTAAAAAAAAAAAGGAAGAAAAAAAAGATCTAACAATGTATCAGTCTAGCTCTACAACTTTTAAATTTTCCTCTTTCCAGACACTGGATATTATTGTATCTTACGGCCTTGTTCGTAGCTGCTATTAAACGTCAAAACAGTTGACGACTTCCTAAAGAGAACCTCTGCTTGTAAAAGTCTTTCCTGTATGTGTGTGTAAGACAGAGTGGGAGAGAGCACAGCACTTTTTCCTGTCTGTGTGCGTGTGTGTGTCTCTGTATGAGCTGCGGAGACAGCCATGGCTTACTCATATGGCTGCAATATGTGAAGTCTCTGCGGTGGAACTGGGAAGAGAGAAAGTTTTGGGAGAGAGAGAGAGAGAGAGAAACAGAACGAGAGACGGAGAGAGAACACATGGAGTGAGGAAAGTCAGAAATGTCCTGTTCAACTAGCTGGAATGTATCTCCTGTGTTTTATTGATGGTTTGATGTTCTGTAAGACATGAGGAACAACTGTAGTGATTTTGTGGGCTGCCATGCATTTGTCTTTGGTCGTTTCAAAGTAGTACTGTGTTAAAAGGGAAAAAGGCCAGTTTGAGATGGAGCGGAAAAGGAGACTTCAACCCAGTTCAAGCGGCTTTTTGGGGAAAATTGTAGCGATTTCATTGGTGCACACGTGATTGATTTTGCTGCCTCAAATTCATGAAGGGATTTGAAGAGAATGAGCCATGGAAATGTTATGCTCCATAATTTTCTTTAAAAGCCTTTAACTAGTTATCACAGCCGATAATTATCGAAGAGTTTTCTTTTGCGTAGAGAGACTGTTTTTGGAAAATTGATTAATGTAGAGGTGAAGTTGTCCTCAGTTTAAAAAATGGAAAAAATAACTGTAGTTAAAGTGTACATGATACAAAGTTTGGAACACAGACATTTTTGCGAGTAGTGTTTCAAGACCTAAAGAAGTTGTGGAAACCTGATGGGACTGTGAGTTTGACACAGTAAAGTCCATAATCTGATCTACGCTAGGTAAGAAGCCACTCATCAACAGAAAAAAAAACTTTACAGGATTGATTGAAGCTTGTAAACGTTTTGCAAAACCTCTACCGCTCCTCCTCGACATGATACAGTAGAATTATTGGGCAAGGTGAGGTATTTAATCTGCCTTACATTACCACCTGAAATCTATCACTAGAAAACGGAAAGCACGGAATAATTCCTGCTATAACCTCTGCTCAGTTGCTGCTCTACTCTCTCTCTCTTTCTGGTGCGGGCTGACGCGTGTCCTTTCTCAGAGCTTTGTGTCCCGTTTCATCTGGTTAAAATGTTTGACGCAGCTAACACAAGGATAGATCTGTTATTGCTGTCTTACAAACATGTCTTCTGTGTGTAGATGACATATTAGCATGCTAGCAAATTAGGTAATCTGATTCACAAACCTGTTGCAGCAGCACAGAGGGATCTGTAGAAGTCAGAAACAGTATATTCCCTTCTAAAAAATCTGTTGAGCTGAAGTATTAAGACAAAGTTTAGAAATGAACTACTACTGGCAACTGTTTAAACAAATCAAAACTTTGATTTTACTGTTTTATTTAAGTTGTGAGTTCTACTTTTGTCCTGTTCTTGTGGATTTTGCGCTGTTTGATAATTAGACATATGGAAAGCCTTGCTCAGATATTATGGCATAAGTGTTCACAGGTGACATTTACTTAACATCTCCGTACCCCCAAATTACGATCCTGCCTTAATAAAGTCTGTATTTAGTCAATCTTAGTAATGTTGCAGATGCCATATTGTTTGAACATAAGATCAGAAGAGATTTTCCTGAGAGTTTTTAAAAACTTTTCTTTATGTGAACACAAAACTTATTTTTAAATCCCGTTTATTTATGAACGTGAACTGTCTTAACTCGCACTGTTTCCAATAAGCAGGAAAAGATAGCATCTATTAGAGCAATCAGCCGTTATTCATCTCAACCCTGCCTGCAGTTCAGATAAAGGAAAACATCCATTTGTCACGGATAGTTTATTTAAAGAAAAAACCTTTTTGCAGGGCTTCTGGCTCTCTTGGCTCATAGCTCTGTAGCTAGCACTTCTTTATTACCCGGTTTCTTGTTTTGCTCATATCCCAAGGACACAATTGTTTTTAACTTATTTTACTGCCAGGGCACATTGTTTTGGCTCTTTCATTGCTCTATATTAGCTGCTTGTAACGTCGGTGATACAGGGATTTGAGCTTATTCTCCTGTTGCAGTTACTGGAAGTCGGTCTGGAAAAGAGTGTCTGCTAAATGCCCAAAATGTCATCCCCACTCTCTGTCTGTGGTTAGTACAGCCTTGTTTAGGCTTGAGTTTGTCTCTAATGTCTTTGGTCTATTTTAGACTTTTAAGTCTGTCTTTTAGACAGCCTGCTTCAGATAACGAGCACATGGTCTTGGTTTAGGGTGAAATGATTCTTTTTTCCCCCTCGTTTTTTTTGGGACATAGAAATCCCAAATATGGGACAATTTTTCTTCTTTTGATCTGAGAGAGTAAATAATCCCTCTGTCACGATACAGTGCAGACTGATAAAGTGGTGGTTGAGCGGATTTAGGCACATAGCAGTAGAAGGTGGTGACACAGACAGCAGTATAGCCTCGTGGTTATAGAGACTCTCCTGTTACCGAAAGGTTGTATTGTACAAACTATACAACACCCGCTTGCTCCTTGTAAATTACTGTGTATGAGTATCTGTTAAATCCCTCAAATGTACAGTAGAAAACATTGTTTCCAAACAAGCATATGCTATATTTTATAGTAGCAGATTGATCTGTAAAAAACATTTTTGATCTTCATTTAACAGCTTTGGCTCCTGAGTGAGTTAATGAGCACTCTCTTGTCTGAGAAACCTGCTGGCTTGTCATGTGATGTGTTATGAGTTGCGAGTTCTGACTGCTTTGACTCAGCAGTGTACTTATGATGCTTCCTGTGCACCGAGACATTCAGTTATCAATCACTGTTCATGTGAGTTTTGACCTTGTGTAAAACACAGTGAATGATTTGCTCCAGTGCTGCGTTCACTTAACTTCCAGTGTCCAAATTGAAAATTAATCAGTGCTCATTTACTCAGTCCTGAGCAAATGAATTGCAGCTGTCCTATGGAACGATTTTGTCACATTTGCTACATATCAGCAGTTTTTCCTCACGTTCCATTATGTTAGACAAATTTGAACTCATGCTTTTATCATACAGATCTGTGTTACACATGTTCCACTAGTCCTAAAGGTTGTGTGGCTTTGAATTGCTGCTTGTTTTTCTCCAAGCTGTGCTACAGGTGTCCTCCCAGGTTTGAAAGGTTTTTCAAAGGAACAAAGAATAGAAAAAGAGCTCAATTGTTGATGGCTGTATATCATTAGGAAAGAAATGTGGCTTTCCTATAAACAGTTGTGGGTGACTATCTTGAAACTAAATAGACAGAGTGCATTTGTTCTTAGAAGTTAGTGTGGTTTGTGTGAATAAAACAGACTAAATGTGTTTTAGATGTTGGTGTCACAGAGATCTTAATAAGAAAAGTTTGGAATCCCTGGGTTGTTTGTATTAACTCTATAGAACTCCATTATAAGATAATAGTAAATGTTTTTTTATTGAGTCTCTGTAAATATAGTCTGTCAGCTTGTTTACACTCTGATGGTTCATTAAAAGTGAGTTTGATTTATTTGTCGTCCCCTGGCATTGTAGGTCTTGTTGTGATAATAGTCAATAAAGTTTCCACTTAATAACTTCACCTTTTGAAAATGTGGCTCCACATTAAAAAGCTAAGTCCAATTACAATAACTCTTGAGAATATATATTAAGCCAAAACCTGCAGCAGAAATCATTTAAAGAGAATCAGTTTTGCAATCGAGGTGAATTATTGGTGAATTGCCCTTTTAAAAGTTTTAATCCTTGCATAATGAAATTGAATGAGCTCCAATATGGCTTTTTCTCATAGCAATGGTATTTTATGAGATCGTACAGAGTGGACCAAAAATACTTCCAGCTGTCACATCAGGACCTCGTAGGTATAATTATAATTTTATTTATATTTTTTTTCATATATTTCACTATTTTACAGTATTTACAGTCATTTGTCCATATACACAGAGTAGACATTTTTTCCTTTGTGTTATTTCTTTAAATTGTTGTTGCTGGTTTACAGTACTCCTTGTGGTGTCAATTAACAGTCACAGCACAAAGGCATGTCAGACCTTGTTCTACCCTCAGAAAAAGTCACCGGTGTCATTTTTGCATTGTATATAAAAAAAAAAAAATTAAAAAAACATCTTGAAATGATTTGAAAAGAGTCAAGAGCAAGATAATTCATTTTGCAGTTTAAATTTGTTTTTGTCAGCGATTATTTTTAGTTGTGGTTTATTGTGCCAGTTGAGTGTTTACCTACCAGAGCACATACTGTACTATGTGACACTTTGCTTGGCGTCAGTTACCTGACAGCAACAGTGAGATATGAAAGTCTGTGTCTTCTTACCAACTCTATCACATTTGTATCTTTTATAATTGGGATTTCGTTGTGACAGCTGTCTCAGTGTTCATCTGTTTTGCAACCCTTAAAATGTGGTCAAAATGTGAATCAAGAGTTAGAATGATGATCCAGGATGACATTCAGAAGCAAGTGAAGACGTGCACATTTGTATACTATTATATGGCATATAGACAGCACAGTAATGCAGAGATAAAGAAGAGGTAATAATTGTGACATACGCTACGAACTATAAAAATGGATTTCATCTTGTGGCGTTAACGCGTCCGTTGGTATACTGTTCTCAAGTGTTCCCATGAGCACGACTCCGTCTGTAATTGCTTACAGTTTTCACACAATACCTAGCAGACAGACAGCGAAAATTAGCCACGGAAAATGTGACAGTGGCGTAAGTGGCATGAATTTGGATTTGATTTATGTTGTAAGCTTCTTTGTGTTGAGGCTGAAAAGGCTGTGCAACACGCAGATGGAGAGAGTACTGAACCGTTTTCCTCAAGTACTATATGCTTAATTCAGCGAGACTTTTCTCGGGTAGAAGTGGCCCCCTTTTTTTTTTTTTTTTTTTTCTAATTGAGAAAGCTACTTGGCTAAAAGTTGTTCCGACTGAGAGTAAGTCATTTGATTTTATGTGAATTACTGTGAATCAACACATCCACCTGTTGTGTCGTAATAGAAAACTGTAAGATCAAGCATTTTGCACTTTCCAAGGTTTCAGATGTTTTCTTTCAACAAGCTATAATATGCACAACAGATGGGGGCTAAAATAACTGTATTTCATGTAACAGCAGCTTTCAGTTAAGCTACTATCAAAACCAAATCTGAGTTAGTTAGTTTTCTGGTTGCTACATGGCTATTTCTGATGTGGTTGTTATCTGTTCACAGGTGATTTGATGCCTCTGCAGTTCAATATATTTCATTAATATGGTATCTGTTCCTGTCTGTCTTATTAAATCAGGATTGCACCATTTCTCATGGTTAGACCGTCAGTGCTGCAGTGTTGAAGAACAGTCATTTCCAGACAGTTGAGCATTGTTGATAGATGGTTATCAGTTATTGTAACAGTCTGTCAGCACTTATCTCTCTGTGTTGAGGTCAGATCTGTCTCTTTTGCTGCTTCGGTATGACTGATTTGACTCACTGATTGTTATTTCTGTAGTGAAGGTTAACTGTCTATTCTGTCAATAGTCAAACCAAGAACCTTCACACACACACACACACAGTTAGATTTCTTAGCTGACAAATATGTTTCTCTCTCTCTATGTTTCACTTTTTCCTTTTACTCTTTAGGTGCCTCTTTCCTTCTCTCTGATGCTTTATCTCTAAGTCGCTGTCTCTCTTATTCTCACTGTAATGCTAGACAGGACTGTTGTAGTCATGTATGCTTGATCATACTGTAACCCCTGTCAAAATGCTCCCATTTACTTGCACAAAGATATCAACTTAACTTTCATTTAAGAGTAAATACACGCTGACACTTGTTTGTTAATGTGATCTTTCTCAGTCACAATAATATTTCTTCCGGGGTTTGATGTGGCACACTTTTCTGGAGCAAACATGCCTTTTCCCCAGTGCATGTCTTGCAGTCATACAGCATTATCTCTAGCTAATAGCTCTTTATTTCATGGATGGATGTGTTTGTTGTGTGTGTGAAATGCTTTAGGCGTGTGTGTGTGTGTGTGTGTGTGTGTGTGTGTGTGTGAGTGTGTGTTTGTGTATGTGCATGCAATACTAACCCTGTCGAGGCTGATGTGTTTTAACAATATTTTTATAAAATTGGATCCGTGTTTTCTGTGTGTGTGTGTGTGTATATGCATGATAGAGTGTGAAATTTAAAACAATTTGTTTCATTTCTGACTTGTTATTACTATATACTTGCTGTGGAAGGAGATTCATTTTTGCTGCTTTAAAAAGCCTTGCGCTTGCTCCCCACCTTTCTCTCTCTCTTTCTCTCGCACACACACACAGACACACACGTGCACACGCACGCGAACAGCCCCATTAGTATTGTAGTCTAGGATCTGGCTAAAACATCTGGTGGCTGAGTAACTTTTCAAAGTAGTCTTTGTCCTCACTCTGTGTGCATGCATGCGTGTGTCTGTCAATGTGAGCCTTCGTCTGTGTGTTTGTGTGTCTGTGTAATAAGGGGCAGACTTTTTATGGCGTCCCGTCAAATTAAAACTATGATTTAAACGACTAACATGTACATTCTTTTTCTTTTTTTTTAAAATTTAAGTGGATAGCCTCTGCTGATTTTTTTTTTTTTTTTTTTTTTTGGTGCGCGTGCCTCTGGCTGTGTGGACTGTTAAGGCTGTTGAAAAAACATTAGAATAAAGATTAAGCATGGATCTAGTAACTGTAATTGATGAATGGCCAGTCTGGCCTGTTGTGTTATTCATGATTCATGTAATCCTGGCTGGCGGCTCCATAACAGGGAATTAGCAGAAAGAAAGCAGGGGGAGATATGACACCCTTCCTACTTCCCTCTGGTCCACATTGACATTTGTGCCCAAATCTGAACAAACCAGTGAGGTACAATTTGTTACAGCTAACTGTCTCACCTGTTCTCTACAAGATGGAGCCGGACATGGTTTACTGGCACTGTTAAATAATCCTCCACTAGCAGGTTTGGTCTTTAGAGGGTACAGCCCTGCAGACAGTTTGAGCTGATGCCCTCAGGGCTTCACTTCAAACCACATAAACTTAGAAGGAAGCAGGGATTCATCCTGTCCTGCAGCAGTTAATTTTCACTTACACAGCATTTTTTAAAGGTGTAGCGTCTTTTAAGGTGTAGTATCTTGTCCTGGTATCTGTGTATGTACCATACCGCAGGAAATTCTTTGACGTAAAATGAAAGAGTTGACTTTGGGCAGAAAGCCACAACCTTGAGGAGGTTGGCTTGGGCAGATTTTCTTTATTTCTCTCATGAATTTTAGTGGCACTCAGTCTACAATGTAATGCCAGTGATGGTCTCGGTGGCTGCGAGACACTGTTTGGGTTTTGAATAGTGATCAGATCACTTTTTGGAACTTTTAGTCCTGTGTTGAGCTGTCACTAGCTCTCAAATTTGACCACTAACTTATTTTACAAAAAACAAACTGCAAAGGGATATTCTTCTTATAGTCTTGTAACTACGGCTGGACAGTATCAGCTGAATCTCATTTAGAGCTTTAGGCGATAAAGGACAGAAAATAATCAGAAACATGGGCCCCAATAATCAGTTTACCAATTTGTTACCAATCCCCTCTGTCAGCTTCTCAGATGTGAATCTTTCATGGTTTTCTTGTGACAGTTCGTGACAGATGTGACAGTTTCCCAAACCCTGAGCTTTGGGCAACAGTGACAGGCATTTTTCAATATTTTGTGACATTTTATAGACCAGTGAATCGAGAAAATAATCGTCAGATTAATTAGTAATCTATTTTTGTAGCCTTAATCTGATTGTCACATCTGATTCTCCTGCGTCACAGTGATTCGCTTATATTAAATCTTTGTATTGAACAATAAACAAAAAATCCTGGCTTGTGGCCGGGGGCTATTTATTTAACACATTCAAGAGTTAAGATACTTTAAGGCGTGAGTTTTCAAAGTCAAAGGCTCAGTTTCTCTGATGGAATACATCTATCAAACATACAAATGTGTCTAAAATTAGAGAGTCGGAGTCGGTGTTGTTTTCAGTAACTTTTTGATCTTTTTTTTTTATATATATATTTAAACTAATCAAACTTAGTTTTTGCAGATTATTGTGTGAAGTAGCACATCAAAAACCCATACTTTATATAACACTATGCAAGTAGTCTAAAGTGATTGTCTCCTCAGGCCTCACCTTTGCGTCTTGAACAAACATTTGAAGACTGCACAGATTTATGAAATTTACCATCAGCAGGTTCCTTCTTATGGATAAATAAGAATTTTGATTGTCAGCATATTTAAAAAAAAAAAAAAAAAAAAAAAAAAAAAAAGTCACTGAAAGCGGAAGTGGTCTGCTGGTATTGATACTATGCTGAACAGTCCAGCACTCCACTTTAAAGGATCAGATAAGTGATATTTGTCATGGTCAGCATGTTTTGTTTTTTTTCTCTCTCACAAAAAAGGAAAGTCCACTTGCTGATGTGTGTGTGTGTGTGTGTGTGTGTGTGTGTGTGTGTGTGTGTGTGTGTGTGTGTGTAGAAGTGGATGCATGGATAGATGGATGATGGAGGGAGGGAGGTGGTTCTTTTTTGAAATGGAAATTAAGGGGGCACACATCTGGGGGTCTTTGAGACTTTTGTCAGGGGGAGGGGGGGGGTGTCAGAGGCCCACAGTCAGAAGTGTGTGTGTGTGTCTGTGTGTGTGGGTAGTGGGGGGTGGGGGTTAAGGAAGAATGGATGAAAAAGAGGGAAGAGGAAAGGTTGTTTCTCATTTCTGAAGAGGGAGGAGGTAAGAAAGAGGGAGGGGGAGTGGGGAGACGGAAAGAGAAAGAGGAGAGGGATGGATGGATGGATAGATGGATGACGGTATAGCACAGGAAGCAGAATAAAAGATAAGGAAGGTGAAATGAGGCTGTGATAGAGATGAACAGAGATGGAAAGAGTGTCTAAACCTTTCATTTTCAGGGCAACAATGAGGGAACACAAGGGGAAAAATAAAGTCAGAGAGGAAGTGCAGAAGGAAGGAAGGATGGACAGAAGGACAGATGAGGAACTAATTTACATAGACACTGGAGTGGGAGGAGGAAAAGTGGAGAGAAAAAGGGGCAAAAGATCACTTGCTATAGTTGAAAACTTTACGGCTGACAGTTAAATTTACTTAGGGCCTGTGTGTGTGAGTGTGCTTGTGTGTGTGTGTGTGTTGCGCTGGGTGGAATAGCACAGTGGGGTGCATGGCGTTTGTTCTGCAACACGGCTTTTGGGCTTTTTAGTGCTTCACACACAAGTTGTCCTCTCCCTTTTGTTTAGAGGCTGATTTCACCTAGCCGTGAGAACCTCTCTCACTCTCTCTTGCACTGTGTCGCTCTCTCTTTTTCTCCCTCTTGCTCTTTTTTAGACGAGTCAGTGAGTGAGTTAAACGATTAGATTAAATTCCCATCCCATCTGAAAATGTCAGTTCGGTGTCAGCACTGTGATTGGTTTTGTGTTTTTTCAGGTGCTTGGACGTGCACAACTTTTGAACCTGTTTTAAACATAAGAAAGGTGCTCTCTCACATACTTGACGTGCACTTTCTTCTTCTTTACCACATTTAAATAAAACCTCAAGCCATGTGCCTGTTGTGAGATAAGATAAAACCTGTTTTTGTTTTTCAAATAATAAAAACGTTCAGGATTAGTTTGGCAAGCTGCAGAGCAGGAGAATACTCTGGATTTATCTTGCCAGGCACTTAAAGCAGCTTTAAAATTGGAGTCATGTCTTGAAGGATAAGATAAAACAAGTGCTTCTTGCTTTGTTCTTCAAACATATTCTGGTTGGAATCCAGTTATATTGCTCCATGGGCCAACAGCATCATTTAGTCTATACATATGGGCTTGTGAAGCAAAATGCCTCAAAGAGTTCTGAGGATGTAAAACGTCTCCCCTGAATAATACCTAAGAGTTAGACAGCTTTGACAGCGTTCAATTTTACACATGAAAACGGAGAGAGATGGGAGAGAAGGAAATATGGAAAGAAAAGAGAGTGAAGAAAAACTGCATTTGGAGTGAGAAGTGACAGATCATACCAGATGAGTTAGCAGCCGTGATTGAAAAAGTAGCACACAAATGTTTGGGGCACCGCAGTGTTGTTAAGACTCACTACAGACCATCAATCAATGTAATGTGTACAGTCGTTAATGTGTTGCTGTACCACCAAAATCTAGAGAAAATCCTTTTGAATAGATTTAACATTTCAAGAGGATCTGGGCGCACAGCTACAGTTTAAGCTTCATTAATATTATAATACTGATAATTAAAAGCTCTACACCACGTGCTCCAGTCTGCTGTGATGACTTGTTATGCTTTGACCAACAATCAGGAAGCCCAAACTGCATTAAATGACTTTTCTGTTAATGTACATACACTCTTCATACACCTATTATGTGTGATTAAGTGATAATGAACTGACTGTGATCAGTTCAGTGGGGGAATTGATTTATTGATTGTGAGAAATTGCAAAAAAAAAAAAAAAAGAAGAGAGAGAGAGAGAGAGAGAGAGAAGTCATGGTTAATATTGATTGTTAAATTTCCTGCAGATGTGTTTTAAAGTGCAGTTTGTGGAACCTCAATTATCAACCAAGATTATATAAGGAATGATGTGTCTCTAGGGCATTCATTTGGTTTCCCTATCTCTTTGAACTAATCATCATGGCAACCATTCCCTCCTTCAGTCCGGGAACGTGCGAGATGCTTTTGCATCAGTCACAAGATCAGTTTTCGGGC
This sequence comes from Seriola dumerili, assembly GCF_002260705.1. NCBI lineage: Eukaryota > Metazoa > Chordata > Actinopteri > Carangiformes > Carangidae > Seriola > Seriola dumerili. The sequence continues at coordinate 8,304,903 of NW_019174365.1, read as the reverse complement.
TTTTACAGAAGAATCAAATCAAAGTAAAGTTATTAGCTCTTAGGCACTACAAGTACCTCTGATTGTGACAGTGAGAAATATTAAACCCTTTTCATTGCTGTGAGAATTCTGCAGTAAAGAAATTACAGTGACTCACTGTGATAGTATGATCTTATTTGGCTTTGAGTTTTGATTGAAGTCCAGTTTTTGAATGGAGCCCAGCCCTGCATTGACATCACTGAGGCCCCCTAAAACCTCCCAGTCTTGCTTCCCGATAGTGTTCAACAGGGAAACGCTGCTTCACTTGGCCAGCGTGCCGATAGAAGGGCTCTGGAAAGGAATATAAAGTCAACATTGTGGGTTGAAAATGTTCCGTTGTGTGTCTGTACGTGTACGTGTGTGTGTGCGCGCGTGCATCTTAAGTTTGTCCAGACATTTTTCCCGTCGGGCCGGCCGCTTGCAGCAGGAAACGTCCGATTCTCCAGGAGTGGAAAGTGTGCGTGTGTGTGTGTGTGCGCGTGTGTGCGTGTGTGTGTGTGCGTGTGCGTGTGCGTGTGTGTGTGTGTGTGTGTGTGTGTGTGTGTGCATGTGAGAGTGACTGTAAATACACTACCGGTCAAGTTTTAGAACACCTCAATTTTTCCAGCTGTTATTTAAATTTGCATAATTCAATGTCTCAGTGTTTCTGAAGTTAAAACACAGAACAAATAAATAAAGAATTGGAGAATTTAAATACAAGGAATCTTGGAGTCTTTCTCTTCTTGGGGAATCAAAATTTTTGACTCATCCAGCAGCTAATTACGCTCCTGACGTGCTTTCTACAATGAAAATCAGATATTGTTCAGAAAGTTTGTCTGAACGCTGTTGCAGAAGTTCCTACAATTGTGTTGCGTTTGCAGTTTGCTTTGCTTTCACCTTCTGTCCAGTTCATCCCAAACCAGCTCCATGGGGTTTAAGTCTGGAGACTGTGCTGCTCTTCCATTGTGTGAAGCCACCGTCTGGTTCTTTCCTTCTAAAGTTTTGGGTCATTATCTTGCTGTCGGATGAACCCCTGACCAGCCAGTCTGTCTTCCTTTTTGTTACTTGTCTTTTTCTCTCCATTCTAATTGCAAGATAGGGTGTAGTAACACAGTTTGTTCCAACGCTGCCTTTGCACAGACGGAGGGTTTGTAAGTCAACACCTGTAGGAATAGTTTGAATTAACTTTCAAGACTTCATTTACTTCCATTGCTGCAGGAAAGCTGTGAGCTCGTCAATTTCTTCATCATGATTTCTCAGTTGCTGGTGACCTGCTTAGATTTCAATCAAAACTGGAAAAATGGTGGTGTTCTGAAACTTTTGACTGGTAGTGTACATGAGAGAGGGTTGTGTTAAGTTGCGAGTGTGTAAAAGTGTGTTCATGGCTTTTGTGTATCAGCCTGTTTCTTCCTGTGGATGTGCGTGTGTGTCTGACTGACGTAATGTTTGAGCTTACCCAGACAGAGAAACCAAACCATGACACATACGCATACACACACACACACACACACACACACGCACACATACACACATACAGGGGGTGTATGCATGCATACATGGGCGTGTGTGTTTAAAATCATCAGATATGTCTTGCCGATTTGGGCAGGCGGGTGAGATGTGTGTGTGTGCGCGCGTGTGTGCGCGCGCACGTGCGTATGTGTGTGATTCTGGCAGAGCTGCAGTTTGTTTTCCGTATTTTGGGGAAAAAGACAGCTCGGCAAGAGTCAACAATCAACATGTTGATTTATGCAGCTACTAGTTCCTTCCATTACGCCTACAACTACCACTGAAGCAGAGTTTGTTCTCCATCATTTTTGATGTATGAGAGCTTTAGCTGTGGAGAGCAAGGTCAAAATCAACAGTCCCATGTTGATTTATGCAGCTCCCGGTTTCCTGCTACTATCATACATCAAGGTGGGACATTAACACCATCCACAGGCTAATGCGGTTATTGTCTTGACTGTGTTTGATAAGTTTGTCTTTCTTCAGCAGCCACAGCAGCAGCTACTTTTGGCCAACAGTCCCAAAACTTTTCTTTCCTAGTTCACAAATCCCTGAGAGATTTATTTGTTCCATTGCCTGTGTGTGTGTGTGTGCAGTTTATTTGAGTGAATATACTGTAAAACAACACTTTTGGAGGTGCAGATTATGAAGTGGACTGATATCATTCCTTTGGTTTGAGTTTATTTAGGCACAAAGAGGAACATATCTTTTATAGGGAAGTGGTGGCGTGTCAGTAACTTGCACGTGCATCTGTGTCACGGCACAAGTTGAAAGCTGGGCGTTGGTTCATGTAATGAACAGACAGACCACTCCCTCAGGTTTAACCTCAGCGGCTGAAAGATCTGGTTGATCAAGGTTTCTGACTGGCGTTCACGAGAGAGGGAAATTGCTGGCATGATTGTGTTATGACAGTGTGTTCCTGTCTTATGACAAACTCGATGAAGGAGTTTCTGATTTGTTCTGTTGTTGATCATCTCTTCTTCTGCACAGATAGCAGCCGCCTACACTTTACAGGCAGAGCAACTTAACTAATATCTGTCTCTGTAGGCAACGTTAGTTATGTATATATATAACTACAAATGTAATTACTAAAAAAAGTGTTTGCTCACTTGATTTAATAACTAAGATAACTAACTACTAAAGCTAATGGGCTAATAGCTTTAATTAAGAGCTGCATCTAATGATTGTTTTCATTATTTCCTGGATTAATTGGTTCATCGTTTTGTCCATACAGTGTCAGATGTAAGTGAAAAGTGTGTCCAATTTTCCAGATTTCAAACTGACGTCTTCAATGCTGCTTGTTTCCTCAGACAAGAAAAAAACATCCAAAACTCACAAGGTAGAAGCTGGAACAAGTGCACTGTTGGTGGATGTTTGCTTGAAAAATGACTGGAAATGATGAATTAATTGTAGAAATTGTTGCAGACGAAATCTCTGATGATCAACTGTGACTCCAACCTGACTGATAAGTGTTAGGTTTGGTTTGAGTCATCAGATGAAAGGAATTCATTAGCAACAGTGAAATATTCAGTCTGTAACCATAGACAGTCATCAGCACACCGTTTTGACACAGACATCAGCAGTTAGTGTCAGCTGCTCCTCAACCGCTCATAGTGGGGTCTATTTTCTGACATGTCCTCCGCTGGGAACTATCATGTCAGTTTTTTCTAGCCAAGGGATAAAAACTGTATTGTTTAATTTTTTTTCCTGCCCCATCAGTCAATGTAACAGAACGCTGCTCCAACAGAGGAGTTGTCACTAACTGATTTGACGTGGCATCTGTATCGTGGCTGGGGGGGGCTCTTCGCAAAGGTGGGGATGAAAATGTAGTTAATTAAAGCATAGTTAAGTTTTTAAACTTTTTTGAACTCATGTCAATTTCAGGCTCATTTTGGGAACATTTTAAAGGCTTCTGGTAATTTCATAGTATGTTTAAACGAGGAATGAGGAACAGATGTATCTCCTTTTCCTGTTGTTTGCTCTTTTGCCTCCTATTCAGCTTTTGATGTTAAGTCAATGTTGCAGTAGTGATGAGTCAACAACTGAATAAAAGAGACTTCAGCTTTTCTTCCTGTGTGTCCAGCGCAGACGTAGCTGTGCTGTAACTTCAATTTAGTCGTACAAATGTGCATTCATCGTTGCTTAGTGTTTAAAACACAGGTACAGTAGGTGATAAACTGGTGAAATCAAGTGGAATTTGCTGTACAATTAAATATTTTATTTCTGTGCATTGATTGGTCAAAATTAACCCAAAATTTTCTAACTTTTAAAAGTCAGTAAAATCTCTCACTTGCCTATCGCATCTGTCTGCTAGTGTTATCTGATTTTCTGTTTGTCTGTTTAAAATACAAACGATCAAAACAACTGAGTCATCCTATAATTTTCAGATGCAACTTTTGAGTAAAAAAAAAAAAAAAAGCAGTGTCGTTTCCTGTTTGTCCAATGTGTAATTGATGGAATGTGGAATCAAACTCAGTCTCCATGACATATAAAAACAAACCAATAGGCATCAGAAGAGGCTCTTATATCTGTCTTTCTGTTGGCCGCTCTTATTTGTTTGTATTGATACTAGATAGTTCTATTAGTACACGCAAACATCAGCATTTTGCATTTGAAATCCAAACAACAAAACGGACTAAAATAATCCATTTCAGATGGAACAGTTGAGTTGGGTTGAGTATGAAACAATGTGCTCTCTGTGCTCTAATTGGTGGAACATGGAGCTTAACTCTGTCTACATAATGTCTAAAAATGCAGCGAGACACATCAAAAAGGCCTTTCAAAGACAATCATTTTCCCGGGGACAGAGGGGAAAAATCACTGGAAGACGAGGAAGAAACAAGCATAATTAGTTTGACCACCATGTCATCTGAAACGGCATTAGCAATAACAAATCAGAAAACAATAAAAGATGAGAACAAAGATAAATTAAAGGGCTTGTGTGTCATGGTAAAAATGCTTGAGAATGAATTTGAGTGGAGTGTGCGCGGTTTGTGAGCGTGCGTGTGCAGTGTGTGCGTCTGTGTGGTTAGGTGGCGAATAGAGCGGTTAACATATGTATGGGTACATGCATACATGTCTGTGACTGTGTGTGTGTCTGTATGTGTGTGTGTGTGTGTGTGAGTGTGTGTGAGCGAGGGAGGGAGGGAGGGAGGGTTAGTGAGTGGGTATTTGTGTGTAATCATGTACGTCAGGCCGTCATGAATGGTGTGTTTGAGACAGAGCGGAGTGTGGAGTTCCTCGGGCTGGACCAAATTGGAAACAGAAAAACAAACATTCCCTAGGAACCCCCGCTCTCCATCCCCCCCCGCCTCCACCCCCCCCACCCTCGTCTGCTGGCTAGTGGCGCAGTCCAACCTGTCTGGGACAATGTAACGGTCTATAGTCGGACTGGACCACACGCATTCATAGAGGGGGGTCGGAGCGCAGGAGGCAGTGGCTGTGGTGGAGGGGAGAGTAAGGAGAGGGGAGGGGAGGGGAGGGGGGGGGGATCTCAGCCACAATGACAGTTGGAAAAACAGACAGAAGAAGCATATGAATATGACAGAGAGCTCAGTGATGGATTGATGGGAAAGAGAGAGGGAAGAAAAGTGAGATGGGGAATTTAAAGCTGATGGACATGAGATGTGGAAATGGGAGTTGTAATAGTGAGTAAAAGAGAGAGTCGGGAATGAAGAAAAAAATGAGATAAGTCATGGTGGGGAAATAAAAAAAAAAAAATGGATAAGGAGAAAAACAGAAGGGCAGGGAGAGATGGTGAGTGAATAAATGAATCAGCAGCAGCTTGACTGAGTCACAGATCCACAGGGAAAATATTTAGAGTCACACTCACTCTTTAACAAAAAGAAAACTTTTTTTCCTTCCCTTTCTCTTCCTGTTGTGAATGCCACTAATGAGAAGGTCGCCCTCCAGATTTTCTTTTTCTTTCTTCATTTTTGAAGCGAACATTCTTACTTTCTCTCAGCTCTAATAGCTAATGCTATTATGTGGCTAATCATGTAATAACCGGAAGCGTGTGTGTGTGTGTGTGTGTGCACTCAGTGAGCTCACAGTAAGGATTTAACAGCCTGGAGAAAGATCAGAACGTATAACTGTGATCTTTGTGCTTGTCTGTGTATGTACTGTATGTCACACTGTTTAAAGCTAGGGATCTTAGTAGTGAAATATCAGATGTTCTCTTAAAGGACACTAACATCACCTGAGGGAAGCATAGAGTTACCTGGGGACATGTGACAGCTTCATCCCAGATGTCTACCTGGAAATCATCAAGCACTTTTTCAAAAACATTTATATATCCTGAAAAACATTACTGTTTTAAGATGGGAGGGTCTTTGAAATGACTCACAATTTCAGTAATGACTCATAATGTGCTTTACTCCTCGTGCCAGCAATCTCCTTTTTTTTTTTTTTTTTTTTTCCTTTCAAACAGCAGATATCCCTTTTCAGATAATGACGCACTCAAGTTCTCAAATGGCTGGTGTGTTAATTTTCTGTCTGTAGTCCAAACAAAGTTAGAACTGCATCAGGATGTGGTCGGGACCACACTGGGCCAGGTAAACCACTGAACAGGCTGAACAGGTATCCTGGGATATGAAAGCTCTTCCTGTGCATCCATTTCAGGTCTTTTGCTGTTTTGATTTTTGATTCTTTTTTTGTTATACAACTTCAAGGGCAGCAGTGAAAGTCGTAGTGGAAACATAAAACCAGTAGTTCTGCTATGACCAAAGAAAGATGGGTTAATATGCACAACCTCAGCCTATCCTCTTAGTCTTATCAAAGAAGATAAAACAGTGGCTTTATAAGCAACCAAAAAACAAGTTCCAAATATAGACTCTGTTCTGAACTGTGCACGTGTGAAGACTTAAGATTTGTCTCTTATCCACTGCTGATACACACACACACACACACACACACACACACACACCTACACCCATATGCACACTAGTCAAACTGACCCAAGGAAACTGGCTTTGTATAAATACAGACTCAGATTTAGATTTGCGGTAAGAGGGAGAGAGAGGCAAGATGGATAGAAAGAAGAAGAAGGGGTGGCAGAGAGAGAGAGAAAGAAAGAGAGAGAGGAGTGGTACAGACAGAGAGGGTGGAGTGATTTTTGTGGTTGGGGCAACAAAAGGGGGAACTGAGAACTGGTAGAGTCTGACATTTAACACTAGAATTACCAAATAAAGACAATATAATTGTCGTTGCTTACAGCCACTGGTAATGTGATATGCAATCGTTTATTTTATTAATTAATACACAGGGATTGTCCAGAGATGACTGGTTTGTTCTGATTTCTAAAGTGATCAGTATTTAATAGAGTGAATAATAATTGTGGAAAGAGTGAAAGAGAGAGAGAGAGAGAGAGTGAGAGAGTTAATGCTGGTGCCACCACGGTCTGTAATGGTTTGCTAATTTGAATTAATTCCTCATGGTATTATTAGTGGCTTTTTTGTCACCAGTGTGTTGGCAGCAAACTGTATTGAATACTTAATTCAAAGTAGTTTTAGCTGACTGTGTACGTTACTGATATGTTTGTTTTAAAGATAGCTGTGCCAGCTTCTATAATGCCCCCTCCCTTCCACACACACACACACACACACACACACACACACACACACACACACACACACACACACACACACACACACACACACACACGCTTGTTGTAAAGAAGTATTTGCTTTTTATCGTCCTCCCTTGAGCGCGGCCTTCCTCACTAAGCGGGTTTTTAAGAACACATTCCTCTACCCCCTCTTTACTGCAAATTTTAGTGGAGAATGTGAAAGAAATAAATTGCCAATACACTTATTCAGGTTGATAATTTCGCTTGTCAATGATTTATTTTTTTTGATGCTTCACAACACATGATCAGTGGCTTGACTTCATCCCGGGACCTCAAAACAATCCTCACATGTGGAAGGCGTTGTCAGCTGTCAAATCTGGTGATAAAATAAAACTGGTACAATTATAGAGTGTGACTGGCTGAGGTCTCAGGAGGGCACTAAATATTTTTTGCTTATTGTGCACCTTTGATCAGCCAGGCAGTTTGGACGTCGAAAGTCTGGATAGAATTATTTCCCGTAAACGTTAAATATGGACAAAATGTCTGAAGTTAAATAGGTTCCAGTAAATGTCGCAGAATGTGCAAGTTTCTAACGTTATTTGTCTTTCTGTCATTTTCCAGGTTGTTAAGGTGATGGTGGATTCTGACAACCGTGACTGAGAGCCTCAACCAAGAACAAAAAAAAAAAAAAAAAAAAAAAAAAGGG
>NW_019174365.1:8285949-8296965 GCF_002260705.1 Seriola dumerili | reverse complement strand
CCTGAAACCCCAAACAAAAAAAAAAAAAAAAAAAAAAAAAAAACACAGGGCAGCAAGAAGGGCAGCCTGCATAATACTTTTTACACGGATCTACAACACACTTGATCAAACTCAAAACAGTATAGCCCAGCTGTTAAGCATAAGAGGAGCAACAGCCCTGGACCAAAGGTAGCTGATGCTACGTGGAGTTTAAGACCTTCTTAAACAAAAGTCAAAGAAGCTGAGAAAGTGGAGTGTGGAGTTACTTGGACCTGATAAAGAAATGGAGGGATATTAGTTTGGACCTGGCATCTGGTTTCTGCTTCCCATTACAGTGTGGAGTACGGAGGGCCAGTAGCCGAACTGTGCTGCTGGACGGACCGTTGCGGTGCCGGGTTGAATCGAGCCGCTTTCAACAGAACTGATGCCAAGGCCAGGAGTCAGCCATGATGTTTTTATAACCTGATGAACAGCAGAGGTAGGACATATATATATATACATATGTTTTAATTTGTCATTTTGTTCTCATTAATCCTTCAATATGATGCTTAATAACTTTAATATCCTGATTATTTGCACGACTGGGTTTATATAAACTAAATCACTTGACAAAAATAACTCAAAAACTATTAATACCTTTACTATGCATATGTACAAAATAATGTATTTATTTTAAATTACATCTCTGAATACTTAAGTAACATTTAGTCATTAGAGTTGGGATCTTAGCCCCTATAATGTATTTTTTAGTATTCGATCACTCATTAATATACATAATGAAGTGGTTATTTTTAGTCATTATTAGGTAGAGGTAAAATCACAAGTCATTGTCTGATTCCTGTTTATCAGAGTTTGTTAAGTTCATGCTGTAACCATCCATATTTATTGTGTAGAAGCAGCTTTAATTTTTAAGTGTTGCCCAAATTCATGTAGATTAAAAATACATTATAGTCTTTTTTAGACTTCATCGCAAACTCTTTTATTCATCTAAGGGAATACTGAGGAAATACACACGTGTGAGGGAATAGTCTCGTGTGTGTGCATTTTTGTGTGGGTGTGCATGAGTACATGTTGTTTAGTTCAGTGAGTCATGCTTTAGTTTAACCTTAAAAAACAAACACACAAAGCTACTTGCATAATTTCTTCTAATGAAAGAAAAAAGTTTTGATCAGCATCCCTGCCTCGAAGAGCACGGCCGGTTTGTGGGTCTTGGTAGATTAACCTTATTGCCTGAAGCTAGAATGGCTAGTTTACTGAGGCTAAATGTCTGCTGATGAAAAAGGCGTTTATGCAGAGAAACAGTACTCTGAGAAGTATTATGAAAAACGGCTATTAGTCATCACTGTTGGAGGAAGTGACTGTGTGTTGCCTTGAAATGCTACCCATATGCTGTGGTCTCGAGATTTAGCTGCTTTACTTGTGAGGTCGCTTGACAATGTCTTGTGTGCACACTTGTGTGACATTATGGAGCGACCGAGTCTTAGCCAAACATTACCTGCTCCTCCATCATGCCTACTTTGCCGCACCTTGGTTCAGTAAACCTCATTAGCAGAGCTCATTAGTTCCGTACACACGGTAAAGTTTAGCAGTAACAACTTGTTTAATCGGCCGGGGGCGAGATTATGTGTAATGTTAACCACCCTTTCAAATTGTGTAAATACACTACCAAACTTTTAGTCCGCCTCTACAGTTGAGTAAACGTGTCTAAAAGGCATTGCAGAAGCCAACCTGCTGCACGGACTGATGACGGTGATCACAAGATCAATGTGTTTAAGATGTCTAAGTGTTTAAATTGATCAAGTTACTTTTTTTCTGCTGCTGAATCCATTAACACATCCAAGAACGCGCTCACACATACGCAGGTTATTGTACTACAGGAAATGCAAATACATACAGTTGAGGTTATTGTGCTGCAGTGGTTTGTGGTGTAGGGTACTTTATAATTATAGTGGTGTGACTATTATATTGTTTCTGTTCAGATACTATATGTTTCCAACCAGCTATGTTTACATGTGTGTTTGTTGAGTCATTTTATGGAGTCGATGCTTTATATGCAAAAAATCCTCTGTTTTGTACTTGTGTGTATGTTTATGTACAGTATGTGTAAGAGACGGAGAATGAGTTTGTATATTTTAGTAAAGTAAGCAGTTGTGTATGTAAATATAGTGATGTGCAGTATGATGCACTGTAACCCCACTGTATTTCGCTGGATCAGGATGATTGTAAAACTACACACACACACATCACACGTCACACGTCACACACACACACACACACATCACACACATCTCAAACATCACGCGCACACACACACACACACACACACACATCTCACACACACACATCTCACACACACACACGTCTCACACACACGTCTCACACACACATCTCACACACACACACACACACACACACACACACACACACACACACATCACACGTCACACGTCACACACACACACACACATCACACACATCTCACACATCACGCGCACACACACACACACACACACACACATCTCACACACACACATCTCACACACACACACGTCTCACACACACGTCTCACACACACATCTCACACACACACACACACACACACACACACACACACACACACACACACACACAAACAACTGCTGTATTATCCTCCTACACCTGTGTCACCACACATGCTGAAGCGCTGTGTCTGTTTCCTTTTCTTCTTTCTCTCTCTCACTCACACACACACTCACACACACACACTCACTCATGCATGTTTTTTCCATGCTGTCTCAATAGTTTTCATTGTGAACAGTTTTTACTGAAGTTACAAAAGAATATTTAAAATAACTGAAAACTGTCCATAGTGAGGTTTCTGAATTGTCTGAATAACCAGGACATTGTTTCCGGGAAGATGTATTCGGGAGGTGGCAGAAGTGTTTGTGGAGACTTTCACAAATTCTCTTCCAGTAAAACTCAAACTACCTGTAAGGCTAAACACCGTTACGACAATGTGTGAAAAAATGTGGGTTTTTTTGTGTAATTTGGTGAACTGACCCCTCAAGGGCAAATGCAGATAGGTTTAATGACTTGCTCATGTGTGTGTGATAACTCCATGGTATCAGTTTCTGTTTCTTTATTTCTGTATTTAAACTGAGCTTTGGTGTGTTTTTATGGATGTCTGTTATTCTAGTGTGTTTGTATAAAAAAATGATTAGTGTAAGCCTATATATGGTACTGGATACGTATGTATGAGGCCTTTTGCGCACATGAGTACGGCCATATGTGTGTGCGTGTTTGTATGTGTGTGTATTTATGTATGTTTTTCATTATGTGGTATGGTGGCTTTGCTTGGTGATGTTATTCAGCAGGGCAGATTGCTTTGAGCTGCTTGATGCTTTTAGCTGTGGTCTGTGTTTGTCTGTGTGTTTGTGTGTCCAGCTGTGTCTTCACATGTGCATGTTTGCATGCCTTCAACTGTGTTTGTACACACGCGCGTGCATGCACGTCTGTATGTACATATGTGTGTGCGTTGTGGTATTGTGCAGTCTTTGATGTGCTAGTACAAGTCAGATTTGGCAGATTTTTTTTTTCAAAGTTTTAGAAAACTGAGGAATGTTGAGTACAGACAATTCGTTCAAGCCCACGAGCAAGTTTGACTCTCATGCTACACACAAACACACTTACACACACACAAACACACACACATTACCAAAACATTCAGAAGTTTATTTCTGTGATGTAGTGGCTCAGAAATGAGCTTGACTCCTCTGAGGCAGAGAATCCCCATGTGTTTCTTCCCCCATGTGTGTCAGTAGATCTCCTCCTCTCTTTGTAAGCCTCTCGAAATCTGTGTGTCGCCCTGGTTCTTCCCCACACACATAAACAGCAAAGGTCACACTAGAAGAAAATGTCAGAACATACATATATGTAAGCTACCTGTTGACCCATTTGCACAAAATGGGTCATGGCTGGTAGTTCATTGTGTGTGTGTGTGATGATCTCATCTTCTCACAACTTTGTAACAGGATGTGCCACCACTAGTTCTCACACTCCTCAGACAAACACACACACACACACACACACACACACAGGTTTTTGTGTCAGTGTTCCAGTGTGCGTGGAACAAATACCCATTCATCATTCTGTATTTTGAGAGCATTAAACATCTAACCCTCCGACACACACAAACACACAAACACACACACACACACACACTACACCTACTACATCCACATACACACGCACACAGCAGGTATTTCTCTTTGTCCCCCAAATCCCATACAACAATTCATTCTAATTAATTCCAATTAAGGCTTATTAATTATGCAGACAAATATTAATGAAAGAGGTGTCACCAGCTGTCATGGCAATAAATGACTTAATTTGTTAGTTTGGTAATGATCGACTTGTTTAAAGGACATATTATCAATCAAAGATCAAAGTGACAGATGTGTGTGTCTCATTCTCTGTGTGAGTCTGTGTGCGTGTAGTTATTTGTTATCGGAAACTGAAGCAGCAGACTTTCTTGGGGTGTCGCTATTATCTGATGTTCTCTTCATCTTAAAGTGACTTTTAGACCAGGTCATTTTTTATTGGGGCTTTAAATCCGTGTGGCGTCACTGATTAGTGGGTGGGACATAACATTCTGTTTTGCTGTTAATTGATTGAATTCTCTCTCATGTACTGATTAAACCTGGCATTGGTTTACAACAAACGCAGTCATAATGTATTCAGGAGTCAAAGAGCGAGTTATTGAACTACAACTAAAACTAAAGCAAAAATGCACAGTTTCATAATCTGTTTTTCTCAGCTTTCCATGAAAATAAACTCAGTATATTTAGATTAGTTCTGTTCTGACAGAACATAAGCAATTTGAAGAAGTCACCTTGGGCTCTGGAAAACTGTGATGGATATTGTTCATTTTTTTCTTACGTTTTATAGACAGTACAATTATTTGATTAATCAAGAAAATAATTGACAGATTATTCAGCACTGAATATAATCACTAGTTGAAGTCTGATGATCAACTTTCAACTCGGTGTTGAGGAGTGTAACCCATGTAGTTGACCTGGCCCAACAGTGGCCATACGTTGGCGTATCTATTTGCTAAATTTCTGCTAGAATCATGATGAATGGCTTTTGAAATGTTTGGATATTTTTGATCCATGCATACTTGAGCCTACTCTGAATCTAATTCCATTTACCGCCTTGGACTTAAAGCTACCCCTGGGCACTGCTAACTGGAGCTCACTCCCTGCCCCAAGTTTGCAGCCCCAATACCTTGTCAAATCTGGCAGCCATATATGGGCCAGACATGGCTCACTGTCTGTGGATGGAACACAGCTGAGTACACTGACACTCAGCCCAGTTGGCCCCGCCTGGCCTCTGATTTGCTCTGTGATTGATAATCAGTCAGTACAATGTGGCAGTAGTCAGTTAGCCAGTATTACCCCTTATCTTATAGCATAGCGTGATTAAGTTAAGGTACTTTGCTGACTAGATGACATGTCAACATTAATGCAGGCAAAATTGCATATACCTCATATATATGCAAACAAAAAAAAACATTCTCTCCTCCTCTGTCCTTATTGGTATAGAGAAGTTGCCTTGACATGTTGACTGTATCCAAAATGCAGAGAACTTTAAATCAGATATTAAGCCTTGAACACCATGAACCTTTGACCCCGCTATCATAACAGAAGGAACTGTTAAAGTTCCTTTATTGGGAGTTTTCACGTAAACACCTCTGAAATCCACTCTCACCTCCCATCCACCTGTCTGTGCAGTTTGTCTGTAAGGACAGCTTTACACAGCCAAAACTGACTGGCATTTGTTTTGCCGCTTGGTGTGTTAATTTTCCACTGTTGGTTTCAGGAGTGCTTTTTTTGTCCAGCCGTTCTGGGGAAAAAATCCATTAATCAGATTAAGAACAGTAACTAGGCAAAGCAGGGGCAATGGGCCCAACCTAGTTTTCAAAGCTTCGACCAATTTGTCTTCCCCTCTGTCTGCTCCTGTGTTTGTAGCAGAATTGGGGTTGAAATCCATTAATCAGATTAGCAACTGACCACATAGCTAGAGGGAGACCAGACCCCGACTAGTGGTTCGGTATTTCAGTGTTAATATAAGACAGAATTACACACACACACACACACACACACAGTGTGTACGTGTGTACGTCTGTGTGGGAAGAGGCGGTGTCACAGACTCCAGCACAGTTGCTAGACAAACTGGTTAGGTGTAATACCACATTAGCATTCAAACACACACATGCTTTCAGGTAAATGTACATTACCAGATAGAGATTTTCTTAATTACTAACACACACGCTACATGGTCCTTATCAAAAGCTCTCCCCCCCTCTGTTGGTCTATATCTGTCTGTTTGCACACTTCTGTCTGCTTTCCAAGCCATCAGACCTACGTATGTGTCACTACTTGCTCCCACAATAACGTATGCTGCACCCACAAATTTCTTTAAGGATGTTTGCTTGAGTGTGAGACTACCTGTTTGTGTGCATGCAGCTTGCATGTGTGTCTGTGCTTGGGTGTGTGCAGATGTGGGTGTGTGTTTTTTGTTCATTTTGGCTACAACTGTGTGTTGTAGCCAAGTGAACAAGTGTTAACAAGCTCTGTGCAGGCTGTATTTATTTAATCCATATGCTGGTGAACTATACAGCTGTGTGCTGCTCCTAGTATGTCTGGAAGGAAAAATCACTCTGCAGTCGCAGCCTTGTCTGAGGTACAGAAATTATTGCCAAGTCAGCTTAAACGTGGCTGCATATATTGACAAAAAGTTGTACTGTAATTTTTATTTGTGGCTTAAAGGAGTGCTTTGCTGATATTTGCCAATTTTTACTATATTAGTCATAGGGGTGTCATGCATTTACCGGCAGTACTCATGTCCTTTGTATAACTGTAGCAAACTCAAGCAACTTTCACCCCTTCACTTATATATCCTGACATCATAGGAAACGTTTGGCTGAGACCAGCCAACTTACACTTAGACATAAGCAGTAGATTTTATGGGTTACCTCACATTTTTAACATGTTGTCGGATTGGATTGTTAGAAATGCAGCAAAGAAAGACAGAGGCTCGGGCTGCTGCTGATAGTGCTGCTGCCAGGTCGGCACCAGCGGCACCAGCGGCACCGCTACCCGAGACGATAAAGACAGAGCTGCTCGGAGCTGACAGGCTAATGGCTAGCGGTGATGCTGCAGCTAGCATCCAGCTCGAGCAGCTAAAGCAGCCAGGGTGCCTGGCAGCAGCAGAACTGCTTGCCAGAACAATAAAAACAGAGTAGCTGGGAGCTGACTGATAGTTCCAACTGGTAGTTTTTTCAGGTCCAGGTGCCCACTAAAGCCAAATGCAACCGACTCACCATGCTGCAGTGGGTTTCACAGTAGGCTGCTGTGTTTGTTTGGCAGTGTTGAGGGAGTGCTGGTGTGTGGAACAATGCGGGCACAAAATTGTCATCAGAGATGAACAGGAAGAAAAAAAACATTGCCAACAGGAACAAGAGAGATGGTGACTGAGTATTTCCTGGTAACATGCTGTGTTTGTTTGTGTCCAGCTGTACATTATTTATTGATGTCATGATTGCCAATGATGGTTGTTTCTCTGCAATACATGGGAATGATTTCAGCACTTGGGGCAGAATAGTGGTTTAAAACCTACGAGATTATGCTTACTATTCACTTTGTTAAAATAAAACTGAAAGATATTTTGACTAGTCATAAATGAGTCAGAATGTCTTGCCATCAAAAAAGATCTGTAATGCATGTAGTAAGGCATCTGTTTTCTATTTGAATATTTCTGCAATTTGTCTGAAAATTTAGCCGAAAATACTGACCAAATTCAATCTATACTGCATGTTTTGGCATCATGTGTATGGTTACACAAATTCAAACAAGATCATAAGATGATATCATTATCAAATCAATGAAAAACATGTGCATGTGTAAGCATTTGCATGTGCATCTTTTGTGTATGGATTTCAGAATGTGTTTTCTCGTGTGTATGATGTAAAATATCTGTATATTCGACTCTGTGTCATAACTCCATTTCACATTCCAATGCTACTAAACTACTGGAGAAACAGCGTAGATACGCAGAAGCCAGTCCCATTACTTGCAGTAGCAGCTAATGGTATTATCTAGTGGTACATCTAACAGTACATAAATTAGAAAACAATTAAGGTTGTCAAAAAAAATCTATAATCAGATACTAATCGATACTAAAAATGAGTATAGTATTGATTAGATACTCAATTGCAACAGTATTGATACCAACGGTGCGTCTTCGCCTCCTCTAGTTCACACACAACTTCATACAGCACCAAGGCAGACGGCTGCTGAAGGACCTTCGCAACCTGTTTTAGCTGAAATTGAAAAAAGCAAAAGTGCCCTTTGTAAATATTTTTGCATGATTATTTTACCTGGCCGGCGGCACATGTTGACGTTAGCCGTTTAACTATTAGCAATTAGCCGATATCCACATTAGCCATCTGTTAAGTTATCATTAAGCTAGCGGCTGTGGCTAATAACACGACCAACGTTAATGTGGGAGCGAGGCGGCAAACTTTATCGGTCCTGCCTGTCTGTAACGTTAATAGACAGTGTTAATTTAACAGGAAAACACAATGATTAATGTCTGAAAAGTGTTATTTCTCTTAAAGTCCCAGATTGAAGCTGAGAGAAGTCAACCAACAACTAGACAGAAACAGTGGTAGCCTACCCAACCAACTCTTTTTGATCAGCAACAAAAATATGGTGCAGAGTCACCAGAAGCAAAGAAAATAAGCAGGGCTGTAGCTGAATACATTTGCATGTCATATATATACACTTTACTGTAAGTTTACTGTTGTTTTTTTGCACTACTACCTAAAAATAGTGTTGTCAATGATGTTATTGTTTTTATTGTTCTAATCTTTATTTAAAAAAAAGGGGTTAGAGTTAGGGTCATTTTTTCTCCCTGTGGTATCGAAAATTGTATAGAGTATTGAGTATTTTCCTGGGTATTGGTATCGAGTTTGAAATTCTAGTATCGTGACAACCCTATAAACAATCAATAGATGAATAGAGTAACTGAAATCGCTGTAAATAGCTTTGGTACTTGCAATTCTTATATATAGGAAATTCTGCTTGATATAGTGCATTATAGGGTTTATTGTATGTACTTTCGTTCCTGTTCTTATGAAAGGAAGCTTTCCTCTCAGTGATGACTCATTGTTGCTTTCTTTCTCTGCATCATGTCTTACAGAAGCCACTTATTTGGTCTTAATGAATCAGTGCTGAGTAACTCGAACTGGAAAATCGGACGTTTTTGTCTCCAGCTGCTTTGAGTCCCTCGGATACGTTTGACTGCAATAACAAACACTGTTGAATTTGACTCCTGAATCATTTCAGGGCCAATTGTCAGTAATGGAACATGAAAAGTTCCATATTGTTAAGGGTATTGGAAGACCTGCTGTGTGTTTGACTACGTGAGGAAAAAGGGACATTTAAATATAGGCAGATGGAATTAACTACTGTTGTGACTGAAAGATTTCATGAGAAACTTCTTCTTTTTTTTTTTTCTACATTATTGCTGTTAATTACCTCCAACGCGTTGGCAGTTTACTGTAGTGACAGAAATGCTAACAAAGACAGCACTGAATTGAACTGAGAGTAAGAGACTGGGAGAGAGATACAAGACAGAATGTATTACCATCAGATTAATGTTGTGATGATCTCAACACAGACTTAATAAGGAGGTGTCTGTGCTTTGTTTAGCTAAGATCTGCTTAGGTTTGGCATGTGGCTTTTCTTCAGAGCTGCTGCCGTTTCAGTTGTCATGTTGTGAATTTTTTGTCTCTAAACTTTGCTGTTGGGTCACTTCTTATTGTTTGTGTGCTTGATGCTGGGGGGGGGGGCCATTCATGATAAGATCCAGCCAAGCATACTTGCTAATTTTGGATATATTTCCTTCTAAAAGTTGTACGATTAGATAGAAATAAAGTGATATGTCATGGGTGTATTTATTCTACTTTAACAGGCTAGATAGAGCGTTGTGAGCACAGCAGTCAGGTACTGATAAACACGGCATTTAAATTTGATAACACCATTGTCTGATGCCAAACAAGTCAAATATAAAATTAACCAGTATAACTGGACAAACTTCATTCTGTGGTCCTGAAGAGTTCCAGCTTTTCACAGACATCAGACACAGCTGCTTAACAGAGTAGATTTACAACCGCCTCTGTTGGAATATGAAGTTGAATACCTACTTTTAGACTGGGGAAAATAACTAACCTCTCTAATGGATAAATGCCCTAGAATGCTTAATGCTGAGCCTCGGCATGTGTGCGTTTCAATGCGTGTGTATGTGTGTGTGGTAATCTTCATGGCAGGTTCCTTGCCATTAGTGCACAACTGAACAAGGCAGCAATTCATTCAGCAGATTTAACTGTCTGGTGTGTGTGTGTGTGTGTGTGTGTGTGTGTGTTGTGTGTGTTGGTAGTGTGTGTGGTGTGTGTGTGTGTGTGTGGTGTGTGTGTGGTGTTGTGTGTGTGTTGTGTGTGTTGGTGTTGTGGTGTGTGGTTGTGTGTGATGTGTGTTGTCAGAAAAAGAAAATCTTGTGTGTGTGGCAGGTTTCTAAGATGCAGAGTGATGTGTTGTTTTTAGAGTAATTGTTTACCGTAGCGCCTAGTCTGCGACCATATGGCCCAAAATGTGGAAAAGGCCCCTTTAGGGGTCTGTGTGTATGGGAGTAATGTAAGTGCGTGTGTGTGTGTTGCTGTGTGGAAGAGGGAATATGGGTGTATGTGTTATGACTGTTGTACAGCGGTCTGGTCTCCCAGAGTGAGCTTAAAAACAAAAACGTCTTTGAGAAAAGGAAAGAAAAAAAAAAAAAGACTACCAAGGAGCAGTTGATGTCAAAATACTACCCATTCCCTCGTGCACACACACACACACACACACACACACAACACACACACACACAAGCACACAAACAAGACAGCATCATATGCCACTTTTCTGCTATTCATTCTTTTTAATCTTATTTGATCTCCTA
>NW_019174365.1:8279604-8285924 GCF_002260705.1 Seriola dumerili | reverse complement strand
GTGTGTGTGTGTGTGTGTGTGTGTGTGTGTGTGTGTGTGTGTGTGTGTGTGTGTGTGTGTGTGTGTGTGTGTGTGTGTGTGTGTCAGAAAAAGAAAATCTGTGTGTGTGTGGCAGGTTTCTAAGTGCAGAGTGTGTGTTGTTTTTAGAGAATTGTTTCCGTGCGCCTGTCTGCACCATATGGCCCAATGTGGAAAAAGGCCCCTTTAGGGGTCTGTGTGTATGGGTATATGTAAGTGCGTGTGTGTGTGTGTGTGTGTGTGAGAGAGAGGGAATATGTGTATTTGTGTGTATGACTGTGTGTACAGCGGTCTGGTCTGCCCAGAGTGAAGCTGTAAAAACAAAAACGTCTTGAGAAAAGGAGAAGAAAAAAAAAAAAAGACTACCAAGGAGCAGTGATGTCAAATACTACCCCATTCCCTCGTGCACACACACACACACACACACACACACACACACACACACAGACAGACATGCATGGCCACTGTTCTGCTATTCATTCTTTTTATCTTATTTGATCTCCTATTATTTTGTTTCTCTCCTCTGGTTTTGATAACAGTGTTTTTTCTTTTGCGTTTTGCTTGTGTCTTTAGTCATATTAGCTCTAACTGTTAATGTGGTGTTTTACTCCAATAATCACTTTCTATTTTCACTTCAATGACATATCAATAACTTTCTTTCCTGCAATTGCTTTTTGATACTCTGGTCTCAAATTGGTGAAAAAAATCTCCTTAATTTTTCCATCGGTAATTACCTTCTTTTCTCCTCTTGTTTTTCATTTGTCAGTTTTGTTTTTCGCTTGTCGTTTATTTGTCTAATCGGCGTAAACCTCTGCACTGTGGTAATGACTGCTGAGGTTAACGAGCTTCTGCTAACAATCACTCACTCACTCACACACGCACGCACATGCAGACACTTGTGCAACCGTGCACACACTCATGTGCACTCTCAAGTAAGCATGTATATACAGTATACAGAGATGTAAGCAAATACTTACAAACACATGCATGCTAGGCTGTACACACACATACACACACTCATAGGCATGCACAAAGCCAACAACAGTTTTGAGACGACCTGACAAAATCTACAAGCACTGACATTATCACCAGAAACCTGCGCCGTTTGATACGTGCTCACAGCTTCAGTTTGAGAAAAAAAAGGAAAGAAAATCATTAGTTTAAGGTGTCATGTCTGAATTAATGTTAAAAGTGTGTTGGCTTTGGTTCAGACATACACACTTTCATTCTGATTGAAAAGATCACCATCGCTGTTTTAAGGTAGAATGAGTTCCTGTTCATTTGAAAATTAAGGAAGGATTGAGGGAGGGACTAACATCAAAGGCGGGCAGGAGAACAAGAGCGTTTATAGCTTTTACCAACTTTATAGACGCAAAGTTCCTCATATAATTGCCTTACTAACTCAAAACACAAAAACTCAGTCACTAACATCCAATCTCAGAGCTTAAAATGATGCTGTGCCCTGGTTACAACAGGCTTTACAATCCACAATTTAGCATGAAAAGTTTTGTTCACAGTATCAAAGACAGTGGATTTTGAAATCGCCACTGCTTTCGTTCAGGCCTCTGACTAGATTCTTCTCCAATGCTGAATTAATTAAAGGAAAAATCTGTGTTTCTATGTCAAGGAACATTAAAAGAGGAACTTTAAATGGGAATTCAGACGAGGGACAAGCAGCTCCTCGCGCTTTATAAACATTTGCCTATGTTCATTGCTGCAACCAGGAGCACCAAACATCATGTCATGTTAGTATTTTCTCTAAAAAAAAAAAAAATAGGCAAAGAGCCGTCTTTTATGGTATGATGCAGAATCGGACAGTTTTCTATGTGTCTGATGCAGTAATAATATACTGTGACAGAGGTGACAAGCTGTCCTATAATCAAAAGGAGGTTTATGTGATGGTACAGGTGTACGACCAGAGGATCTCGGCAGTGCTCGAACACAATGTTTCTGTAATGCAAAACTAAAACAGGCAGCATCTGTGAATATTGAGTTGTCAGCAGAGTCACCGAGCAGGTGTCTCATACATCCAACGGACCAGTCTGCTCAAAACTTGGTGTGTTCCCCTTAAACTCAGCGACACATTAAGGATTTTGGCTGTGTAGCTTCGAGATGTTAAATACCACTAAGCCTTATTGATGACTGGAATCTGACTTGAGTCTTGACTGCAGTCTCCTGCTAGTTCTCCTGGTGTGAACTCGGCTTTAATCTCTGTTCCCCTCGCTCTCTCTCTCTCTCGCTCTCTTGCTCTCTCTGGTATCTTGATATGGTCTGTGTTCTGCAGGGACTTCCAAACATTTACATTTCTGCTTTCAAGTGCTGTTTATATATGGCTCTTATCTGCTATCTAACACACACACACACACACACATGCACACACACACGAGCGCACATTCGGAGAGGGACAGACGGTGAATCAAACCTTTCGTCGTCCTGACAGTAACACTGTTGCTATGTCCATAATAGGACAGGAGGAGAGAGAAAGAAGGGGAAGGCAGTAAGAGAAAAGAGTGCCACATAGACAGAAGGAGGGGGAGGCAGATAATTTGCCACCAGAGTGTTTTGTGGTGAGGTGAGGCGTGGAGCTTTGGTGACTTTAGCTCACAGGCTTTTTTTTTTTTTTTTTTTTCTGCGATACTCCACTGATCCCCTGTAGTGAAATTTCTCTTTTCATCTCCCACACTTAGAACGCAGCCTCCGCGACAGAACAGCCCCCCCCCCCCCCCCCCCGGGGACTGGCAAGGGTTCGGTGTCTTGCTCAAGGACACTTTAGCAGGGTGGATTCTTACGCTCACAGGGGAGATAACTTGGCCTTCTTGCTGAAGGATGCTTTAGTCTTTAGTCACTCTGCCACCCTGCCCTGCTGGCTTCGTGTGCTTGAACACAGCCCTGTCTTGATAAAACTCTTGACGAATTTGCAGTGTGGAAAAAAAACACCTCTGGGACTCCTTTTCTTAGAAAAGACTCATTTGTGGGCATTATCTCCTTACAAACTTAATATTGTTAGGTTTTGGACTGTTACTCAGACAAAACAAGACTCTTGAAAACATCACCTTGGCCCTTTTTTTTTATTTTAGTTTTCAGACAGGATCTGACCAGAAGAAATAAAAATAAATCAGTAATTAACAAGTTAAAAGTAATGATGAAAAACTAAACATGGGCTTGTGTCGCAAGAACGTTTTTTTTTTTTTAATTTGTGGCCCACCATCATTGTAAAGGACTAGGACTGCACCAAGTTTAAGAGTCAGCTTCTAACATGTATTGCAGTATGTCACCGAGTCCCCAGTGGCTCCAGAAGTGCTGCTCAGAGTGTCCCTGACATTTGATCGTCCTTTTAGACCAGCAAGAGATGAGACAGTTCCACTACTGCAGGGACCAGTGACGCATCACGCCAGACAGGACGCCTCTTCATGTGATCAGCTAGTGACACATTGTAAGGTGGCTAGAAATCGACAATGTATCTGTTGCTAACTCTATTTGACAACTCAACTTTTTTCTTTTGTTGAGGAGAGTCGAATTTATAGCTTCAGGGAAATGTGCCGTGGATGGCAGGATGAGAGAGCAAGGTAGGCTTGTGGAGAAGGGGGGAGAGAGAGAGAGAGAGAGAGAGAGAGAGAGAGAGAGACAGTGAGAGATAGAAAGCCTTGGTACAGCAAAATTATGGCGAGAAAGTAGAAAGGGGTAATGCATTTAGAGAGAGAGAGAGAGAGAGAGAGAGACGAGAGAGGGAGGAAATGACACATAGGTGGAAAGAATCTCATCCCTGCTCCTGTCTCACACTGGCTTTCTCTTTCTCTGTCCATGACACATTTGCACACTTTAACACACACACACACACACACACACACACACACACACACACACACACACACACACACACACACACACACACACACCATAATTGAGGAGTAATTGAACACTTCTTATCTACTTATCTGTTCAAAGAAATTCAAAGCAAAGATTCACCCAATCGCGTGTGTGTGTTTGTGTGTGAGCTTGTGTGCACGTGCTGTCTGATTCTTATCACACTGTTTGACTCAGAGCTGCTTTTAAGGCAATGAATTCACATCTCGTGCTCTTTCTGTCTCCCCATCTCTTCCCTTTCAGGCTGTCTCTCTAAATCTCTCCCAGTCTCCTCTTGTTTGTTAATCTTGCTCGCTCTCTCTCTCTCTCTCTCTCTCTCTCTCTCTCTCTCTCTCTCTCTCTCTCTCTTTCTTTCTTTCTTGCTCACTATCTGTCTCTCTCTGTGTGTGTCTCTATATTGTCAATCTTCATTGCCAAAAAGAAAGGCATGAAACTGAATGAAATAAAAAATCATGCTCTGGATTAAATATCCTGTATCTCTGCGCCTTTTTTTTATCTCTTACTTAACCTACTTTTCCTCTGTAACTCCGATTATCTATCTAGCTATCTATCTGCTCCCTTTCACATGCTTATATATTCTTTGTGGAGACTCTGTCAGTGTAAATTTGTGTCCACAAACATCCACAAGTTTCAGGTTTGACAAGTCGAAAGACAATAGATAACTTTGCCAGTGAAGAGTGGTGGATTTTCTATCCTCTCCTGTCCTTTCGTGTGTTGACATTGTGCAGTGTCAGTTTTTTGGACAGATGTGGGTGAAGTTTTGGGGACTTCTCGCATAAGACTAGTTGATTAGACTTTAGGGGTTTGAATAACTGATGTCGGAGACCTTCGGGTCAGCTGCTACATGGCCTTGATACTTGTTGCTCTCAATACTTGATACTTGATCTCAGGGGGATAAGAGATTTTAATTTTTGCATGTCTTCAACTTTTTGAATTGATGCCAGAATTGCGGTTTGTTACATTTGACAGCAGACAGTGACTGATGATAAAGGGGATAGCTGAAAGGCAGATAGAGGGGAACAGTTGGTTGTACCTCTGGCTAATATTCCCATTGATGTCCATATATATTTGACACTTTACAATATGTTGTCTGTGGTTTGGCCCTAGGGCTACGTCACATTTTTGAACATGCAAAGACACTTTCAGCTGTCAATTGCTGTAAAAAAAAAAAAAAAAAAAAAAGAAAGAAAGTTTTACCAGTGCACCAAGGGTATGCTGTTGTTGGCTTTTTTGTTTTTTTTTTAAGTGTCATTCATCAGCGGCGTGGCTCAGAGAGACATTAGAGAGAAGAATAAAAAGAGATGAAAAGACGGGAAAGACAAAGGGAGGGGCTGGGCATAAAATAAGAGATGAAAGGATTTAGGGTTTGTGCGCGTTCATGCTTGTATTTGTGTGTCTGTATGTGGATTTTTTAAGGGTGTACCAGCAGTTAGATGGGTGTGAGAACTAAAGATTACATACCTGCGCTCTTATTACTGATCCACACCTGAATCTCTTGGTAATCTTTGACCTACTTAAGGTGTCTTGATCTAGTAGAGGTCGCATGACTTATCCTCAGCACGCGCTTAAACGAAGCTGATAAGTTCTGACAGAACAGGAAAGAGAGGGTGTGTTACGTGTCATCCTTTTCAAACGCGACCATGTCGATATTTTGAGGCCTGGTGAGCTGATAGCTAACGCGTACTGGATATCACGCCCTCAGAATCAAGGCCTCGCTATGTGAGAAGAATTCTGCCAACGTCTTTGGAAATCAAGTGCAAAGATTGCCCGATTTATCTTTCATATTTTGTAACTGACATTGTACATCGATATCTTTTATATTCAGAATCCAAATTACTCCGTTTGATAGGTGAAGTAATATTGAAGGAGAGTAAAGACACACATAAAGGGCTGGTTTGACCTTTCATGCGGGGAAAAGCACAATAGAGTTGTCAGAAATCTGTATCTGCGCACAGTACCAGTAATCCTACATGATGAACTGTGCGTGTTACGTGTATTAGACAAGGCGGGTGTCATGCTGTGTCTGCCCCCAGGTCAGAATATGGTAAAAAAAAAAAAAAAAAAAACCTGTCTGAAGTCGAAGTCAATTTCCACAGCAGGTGTTTACAGCGGGCTGTGTTTACATGGCACCGCTTGCTCCTTTTTTTCCTCTTTTTTTTTTCTTCTTTCCAGTTATTATCCAAAGTGCATTGCAAACGGGAGGCTGGCAACTGCTCCACAATACACGATAATCGATCGATACCATTCTGTTGATACTTCAGTCGGAGGACCCATGTCACTCCCTGAATAATCGCCACTTTAATCCCACTTACGTCCCACTCTGCTCCTCTCTGATCCACAGAATCATCCCACGCATGCCGAGACAGATAATCACAGGTGATTGATTTCAGTTTATCATGTTGAGAATGCAGAATTAGATCAGATAAAATCAATGAACA
>NW_019174365.1:8217104-8274604 GCF_002260705.1 Seriola dumerili | reverse complement strand
CTCTGACTTAATACTTTAAATCTCTTGAGTTTGAAGAATTCCATTTCAACCTATTTCAACAGAAAAACACCTCAGGTTATTGTTTATTCAGTTAGTTCTGATACATCAAGAGTAGATTTCAAAGTGGTCAGTGTGGTGTGTGTGTGTGTTTGGAGGAAAAAAAACTTAATGAGGATTTAATGAAGTTAGATTATTTTTAAATAATGTAAATGATTAGATGCAAATGGTGAAACTAATCTGTTAATGTGGTCATATTACAGTGGGTTTTTATCATTAATTATGTTCATGCAGGAATCAGTATAGTATTGGAGGATTTGTTTGTACATGTTTATAATGTGTGTTATGTGTATAATGTGTGTTTTTATGGGTTCATTCCTGTTTTACAACTTTTTTTGCTGAATTTTTTTTTTTTTCTCTCTGTGGGGCATTTCCTCTTAAAATAACTTTATATGATTTTGTAAATTGACATGTGTTTTTTGATCCGTAAGGATATTTTCTCCTGGCAGCCAGTTTAACAATAAGTAATTACACACACTCCTCACTGTCTGTCTCTGTGTGTCTTTTCCACACTCCCGCATGTGTGAAACTGTACTCCCTTATGACAGTTGTATGATTTATCCCCAAGGTTATAAATGAGATTTTACTCACATACATACACAACAGATAGCTGTTGACCACAATTTGCTCACCGCAAAAACTAGTTTAAGTGACATCATCAGAGAGAGAGAGAGAGAGAGAGAGAGAGAGGGAGAGAGAGAGAGAGAGAGAGAGGGAGAGAGAGAGATCCATTTTTAAAGGAGGTTTCTCAGACGTGACCACACACACATGGTATGCTCCACACACACATTCACACACAGACAGAGTATGCTCTAAGGACCATAGCTGGGGGAGTTGTGTCTGTATTTAAGTGTGTATGTGTGTGTATAAAGTTAAAATCCAGACAGCCATTCCAGAGGCCAGACTATTGAGTCTTATAAACTCTCAGGTCACAGATTATTGAAATAGCAGAAGAGATATATAGTCTGTGCCTGTGTGTGTCTTCTGTTCCACTATTTCACTAAAACATCACAAATAGCTGAGAAGACCCAGAAATCCAGACACACACACACACACACACACACACACACGTGAACACACACCCGCATATGTATGTATTCAATGAAATAACATAGGTCTGTGTGTGAGATTTGGATGCAGTTGTATAAGCCAGTATTTAAACAAGGAGCCTGGATTCGTGTGTGTGTGTGTGGGTGTGTGGGTGTAGTAATACTGATTTATTTCAGCATCATTTATAGTCCCTTTGGGAACAGAACTAGCAACCTCTTGGCAGCTCTTTCATTGTAATAGTTGAAAATACACACAGACAGCCTATTGTGTAGCCTAATCTAACAAAATGTACCTTGTTTCAACCTGCTAACCTCCTGTGATTTGACCAGGAATGCTTGGACAGCCTAATAAGATCAAACCCATTCCTTCAGAGAAACTGAGTAATCTGTTTTTATACTCCTCTGACCCACCTGTGGGCCTTGACATACTCACTTCAAAATAAAGTTTTATAGACCGTGTGTCCCAGGGTGTTAGCTTAGTGCTTTCAAATTCACCTTCGCAGATGAAAACAGCTAGTTTGTTTCATGCTGCGTAAGTCACAGTTGGAAAAGTGGGTTTCTGTCACTTGTAACTTTTTCTGTTTGGGTGTCTTTTGTGTGAGTTGTAAAAGTTGCAGAGTTAACTGAGCTTGAAAGCAGAAATTCAGCTGTTTCAATTTGCAGACCAGTTCAGAGAGTCTCACACGGTGACCCGAGAAATGCTCTCCTCCTTATCTCAGTAGTTTCTGAGGTGCATTTGAACAGAGGCCCTAGACCGTTCAATAGCCAGTGGTTATACTGGACAGCTCCCACTTATGTGTGTTTGTCTGCATGTGGTGTTAACCATAGTTCTGCTTTGACTCCCTTAAGGGGTAAATAGCCCTCCTGCAGAGAATTACACACACATACACAAAGCCACACGCAGAGTACAGTGCTTCCCAGACCCTGTGTGGTGCAGTAATCCAATGTAGTTATTCAAGGTCAGACTCCCCTAATAGACTTTTAATAAAGTTTGTGAGGTTGGGGGAGGCTGGGCTGGGCTGAGCTGGGCTTGGGAGTGTGTGGTTGTGTGTATTTGTGTGCACGCAGGACGGATGCAGCCATCTGAGGGCGGGGGCTGTGCGGTTTTTGTTCCACTGCGTGTTTTTTGCAGATGTTGTCAGCACTTTGTGGTACACAGTTTGTTTACAGTATTATTTCCTTGTGTTTTTTTCTTCATGAAATGAAATGAAATCACTCATACCTGGTAAATATTAAGTGTAACAACACAGACAAAAAAAAAATGATTTGCAGAGCGACACAGCACTGCAGTCATTTGAGTACTAGTGAGATTCAACAAACCGTGCTACTCGTTTCTTCTTCATGTGCCATTAATATTTGTGCCTTAATTGGCATAATTTAACCGCCAGCAACAACACAGCCACATATGTTAAAGCTAAAATCGAAATTAGTAAAAGCAAGTCAACGAAAGTACAAAAAATACTTCTTTAACTTTGTTGGCTTGTATGAGAATCTGCAGAGGCGCTTTCTGTTGCCATGTGTCCATGCTCATCAAAGTCAGCAAGAGGTACCAATGGACTGTGGAATGTAGTTATCATAAGACATGCGGTTTTTGATCAGGCTTTAGAACATGTTCATGCATCTACAGTTTGAAATATTCAGAAAAAGGCCTGGTGAAGTGACATCTTGAATACAGAAATTGAGTAAATTTGAAGGAATAGTGTGATGTTCTATTTGAAAGCTGTCTCTGTGGAGAACCTAAAATGAAAGAAAATAACAGCTTTTGCATTTACACTTATACACTGACACACACAGAGAATCACAGGCAGACACTCAAGTGACACAATTTTTATTTTATTTTATTTTTTTTATCATTTCTTCGCTATGATTCATGAATAAATGTCTATCTTTCTGTCACATAGAGTGATTGAAGCTATGCTTTCAACACCTTTACACACACACACACACACACACACACACACACACACACACACACACACACACACACACACACCTACAAACACATCAAGGTTCATGTACGGGTAGGCCAGGAGTAAGGAGGAGCAGAGAAATGGAGATTGATAAAAAGACAGCAACAGAGAGGATGGAGGGAAATGGGTGGGTGGGAGCCAGAGATTAATTGAGAGAGCTTGATGAAAGATGAACAGATAGAGAGAGGAGGAGCAAAGTGTCTTCAGAATGTTGGTTTGGTGTGTGTGTGTGTGTGTGTGTGTGTGTGTGCGTGTGTGTGTGTGTGCGTGTGTGTGTGTGTGCGCGCGCGCGCGCGAGAAAGAGACCAATATGGGGGGTAGTAAGCAGAGAGATGCTAGAAGAGCTAAAGAGAGGAGGAGTAGAAACAGAGGGAGGGTGGCTCATAATGAGAGAGAGGTATTGAAACGTGAACCTCTGATTAAGTTTGACATTTAAGATTACATATTTTGCATGCTTGTACCCCATTACAAATGAGTCCTACACTCTGGGAGAGTGTGTGTGTGTGATTTGCTTGATCCATGGCAGGGGCCCCCACTACACGGCAGATGAGGTGTGTGTGTGTGTGTGTGTGTATGTGTGTGTGTGTGTGTGTGAGAGACTTCTGGCATTGATTAGGGGCCTTGCAGGCAACTGAAAGCTTTTAGTCTTAAAATGGCAGGTGGACTCAGTCTCACAGTGATTTTATGTTGTCCTCCTCTCTCCCCCCTCCTTCTGTTTCTCTCGCGACCCTACCCTCAATTAGACTCCTGCCTCTGCAAAATCAATTCCAAGCTGTTACTCGTCTCTTTTTTTCTACTGACTCTTTCCTTCCCTCGTCTCCTTGTTTCTGGAAGAGGCCAGACACATCTCCCATCCAGCGCTCGAACTGAGCACCACAAGGCAGCGTGCACGCCTGTGGCCGATTCCGATTATTCTCCCACCGCCCTAAATAGGCTCGGTTTCACGGACTGATCTGTTTTTTCTGTGTGGGTACTAAAAGGGTCACGTGTGCGCTTTCATTAATATTTTCTTCAGCTGCTTTCATTCACTGACACGTAACCTAAAGCTACAAGCCATTTCAGCGTGACTGCCATTTTGTGCATCACTGACCTTCCTAGAAGTAACAATCTGTGACATTTTCATATAAATAAATCACTGCTGAGTGATACAACAGTCATGAAAGCTTTAACATTTGCAACAACAAGAGCTGGTGTCTGCCAGGTCCTTCCAGAGAAACTCCTTTTACAGACAGGAAGTGATGTGTTTCAGGTTTCTGGCAGCCGCTTTGGTGAAATTTATTTGGAGTAAAGAAATTATATTCAAGAAATATAATTGTCATCAAACCATGGCTGAACAGACAAAAATATGGATCCAAAAAAGATTGAATTATTGGAAAATCTAATGAAAGAGTGCCAAAATACTGAAACAGAAACATTTTGTTGATGAATCCATAACTCATTAATCAAGTCATTTTTCAAACAAAATGCTTCCAGCTGCTCAAATGTGAAAATTTTATGCATTTCCTTGTCTATCACTTTCATAAACATGAACCAAAGTTGTGGGCACGGGGGGTTCGGGCATTGGGATTGTAATTGAGAAAATAATTGAAAATTCTAATTGTTTGTTGCAGCCATAAATGATTTCTGAGTTCTTGCCTTTCTCCTCGCACATCCAACCTGTTCATTAAGAGGAATGTAAGGAGGAATGTTGAAATATGTTACACAGCCAGTTGGCTCTCGCATTAATTCGGCTAATTAAAGTATTTTCCACTTGCAGTGAATCCATTTAATTTTATTCACAGCGCCATTTGGCCAGGACAGCTCACCCCCACATGTCCACACATACTCACTCACTGTCGGTGGCTTTCTTTCTTCCACTCCCCCTTCACCCAAAAAAGAAAATTCAGAACACAGCGTCTGGGAAAGAAATGTTTTATAATATGAATCAAAATAACACCGGAACCTCAGTGTGGGTTGTAGAGCGGGTCCCACCAGCTATTATGCAGCAGGTTTTTCGATGGGCAACCAGCTTGGACGCCTGACCTGACGCACGTCTGTCTCGAGTCTCGGACAAATTTGACCCAAAATGTGCTAGAATCTGTTGAAAAGATTTGAATAGTGGGAAGATATTTTTGTTATTGAGAAGAGGTTTTTTTTTCTATGAAATGCCCCCTCCCTGGTAGATTCAGTTATTGCGGAGAAACACTGTTTTTTCCGTTTTCCATTTCCAAACTTAAACTCTCTTTGCACATTTGGGGAAGTTTTAAAGTAGATCATATACAAGTCATCTTTGTTTTGTTTTTTTGAGGGGGTGGGGGTGCGGTGGGTTGGTGGTGGTGGTGGTGGTGGTGGGGGGATGGGGTTCTTATTAGTATGTGAAGCTTATCTGCTCTTTGCCTTCTGCTTTTTTTCTCTCCTCCTGCACTCACTTCCTTTGCTCTTTTTTTCTGTCTATCCATTTCCCCAGACAATCTCTCTTTTTTCTTAAATGAAGAAAATATATTCTCTTTCCTATTCCTGTCTAAAACCTCTCCTCCCCTCCAAAGTTCCTGTCCTCCTTCCCTCCTTCCCTCCACCCCCCTCTCTCCCAGTCAGTAGGTTTTTTTTATGTTAATCAAGAGTCCTTACCTTCGTTCTCGCTTCTGTTTCATCCTCTCTCAACCATACCTCCTCAGTGTACCCTCACCATAAATCTTCTGAAACTCTTCAAAACCTTAAAAAAACGATACAGAGATGGCACTAGAAGAATGAAAAGTATAAGGACAGATGATGAGGTGCAGAAATGTGGGGACAAAGACTGAGAGGATAACATGAAGAGACAGAATGACGCAGATCGAGAAACAGAAAAGAAAAGTTAGAGGGAGATCTCTCTGTGTAACAAGACCTTGCCGTTAGCATTATTTCTTCATATGTTGCGCATTAATCCTTTGTTTATGAAAGATTGAGATGCCAACTACAGCTGTCCCACGGGGAGGGGAAGAGCACAGATATCTGTAGGGGGCAGAAATATGTGGATGTGTTTTGGTATCAGTATCAAACCCATCCATCACACTGACATAGTAATAATACAGTGGGTAAAATAGTTGAGATGTACGAGTCATTTATTTTTCACCATTAATGAAATCTAACTTTGTTCTCTGAATGAAAAAGACTTACTCTGATTTCTTTTAACTAGCACGAATTTTCAGTATTGTCTGGCGTCCCACGATGATCCTGTGGTTGAGCTTGAGTTAAACGATGGTCATATAACACGATAAAAACATCACATCGATACCCTCATAAATGCATGACAAATGGCAGGTTTAACATTCAACATAATTCGTAACGTTGAACAGACAGCTCGATTCATTTGGTTTGTGTGTGTGAATATAGAAGAATGAATAGTGAAATGAACCAACAATTTTGATAATCATTAAACAAGGGAAAACTTTCATCTGAAATCTGTAAGTTAATGTTTTTTGACTTTTACTCTGACATTTTATAGACTTAATGATACTGGATTGACTAATCAAATACAATGTCTGAATAACTGATATGAAAGTAAAGATTATTTGCGCCCCGGTCAGTTGCTGGTTGTTAAATATCAGCTGGTTTTATGAACAGACCAAAATAGGCCTGAAATGTGATGACAAAATGTTTTCAGGATTGATTTACCGTGCAACAAGTAAAATTCATATGGTAACATATATGAAAATGAAAACTGTCCAGTATAGTTTCTCTGCCTGCCTATTGGCCGTCATATACTACAGTTACTTACCGTTCCCCTCTCGGTCCATCCGTCAGCAGTTGTCTTCGGGTGATAATTGACAATTTCAGATAAAAGCTTCACTGGCATAGGGGCTAATTGTAGTTGATGGTAATGATTAACTGTCGCATTTATCCTCACTGTGGTATTGAGGCCATTGTGGTGTATATGGGCTAATTGTAGCTAGTAGCAGTAGTTGTTATGCGGTATGTTGTGGTGGGTTGGACCTAATTGTAGCTGATAGTAATGGTTCCAGTCTGTGTATACAGCCTGAAGCAGACAAAGGCTGTACTGCGACATTGAGACACACACACACACACA
Organism: Seriola dumerili; assembly: GCF_002260705.1. NCBI lineage: Eukaryota > Metazoa > Chordata > Actinopteri > Carangiformes > Carangidae > Seriola > Seriola dumerili. The sequence continues at coordinate 8,267,483 of NW_019174365.1, read as the reverse complement.
CACACACCCACACACACAGATGCATACGCTCAGAAACAGACACACACAGTACACCCCCGTAACACACACCTCTTCTTGCCCACATCCTGGAGCATGCAAGCGCGCCTAAAGTATGCAAATGAACAATTGATGCCATCCTAAATAAATAATGAATTATAATTTTGCTATTTATAATTCCTGCTCTATTGATTTCATACTTCAGCCGAGTCATGTGTAATTTTGTTATCATCACTTTGATGAACTTTTTCAGTCACCGCCGAAATCAAACAGGGCAGATGGAAACACAGTTAGGTCAGTCAGTGCTTCTTAGGTTGGGATTTCAGCTTCATTGCTTTACCACAACGATCTGTAGTTTTCCACTGTGTGTGTGTCTGTGTGTGTGCGTGCATGCGTGCGTGCGTGCGTATATATATGTGTGCAAGTGAATGATGAATTCTGACTGGGTGTGGTGAACATCAGATGAGATTTTCCTCTGCTCCCTGCTCTCTCTCACTTTCCTTCTCTCTCTCTCTCTCTCTCTCTCTCTCTCTCTCTCTCTCTCACACACACACACACACACACACACATGCAGACACACACAGTTAGTGCCAGGGCTGGTCTAGGCGTGGGCCCTTGCAGACATAAATTGCTTTATTTTAATAGTTGTATGGTAGAGAAAGAGGGAGAGAAAAAATGGTAAAATACGAGAAAGGCCATAGAGAGAAAATTGGATTCAACAAAAAAGCAGGTCTCTCTCTCCGTCTGTTTTCTTCTGCTTTTCTCTGTGCATGTGTTTTATTTTCTCTTTTCTGCCTAATCCTCTAGATTACATTAAAGGGTTGTTAAAATATGGTCCTTTTTAATCTGTTTATGTGTATCTACATGTGTTTGTTTATGCCCATTTGATTTTCTGTTTCCTTTTACTTCTTTTTCTTTAGATGTGTGTGTGTGTGTGTGTGTGTGTGTGTGTGTGTGTGTGTGTGTCTTGACTGTCTCATGGTTTAACTATGTGCAGTTTAAAGTTTGCCATTTCTATGAGTAAGTTACAAGCACACTGTATAGTTTAATAGTATACATATATACTGTATACTATACAGTATCACACACATGCTATTTCTCCTCCATATGCATCATCAAACATGTATTACTGGCACACAAAAACACATACATACACACAAACACACACACGCACCATGTCTTTCTCGTCATATTGCATTGATCTAAACGTGATCAGAATTTGGCGTCTATCAGACGTCTTTTGGGTTCGACTCTGTTTATGACCGAAGGCACACACGCACACACACACACACATACAAACACAGCGTATGGGTCAATGGGTTGACTGTGTTTACGGCCGAATATGAACTGAACGACCACAAATAAACACGCTTGCACGCACGCGCGCACACACGCGCTCGCTAAAACACACGCAGTATCTCTCTGTCACGACTGTTGTGAACAGAACGACCACAATTGTTCTCTTTTCAAACAAAAGAAAGATTATGGCTTAACATAAAACACATGGTTGGTTATTTGATGGCTCTGTATAGTGATTATAAGGGAGGGAGGGGTGGGTTGGTGGGACAAGGGGAATGACAGACGGAGGGAGAGGGCAGGAGCAGAAAGAAAAATTTTAATGATGGAATTACTTGAATTATTACAGCAATTATTCTTGCATGTGAAAGAGGGCAACAGAGAATAAAAAATGACTAAAATGCAGAGAAAATGCCTTGATAAGTGCTTTTTGTTTGATAGAGGTATTTTACACTAAATATACATGAGCATGGTGTCGAGAAAGACATGGGAAAGGATGAAAGGTTGTGAGAGAGAAAACAGAGATGTGTGTGTGTGTGTGTGTGTGTGTGTGTGTGTGTGTGTGTGTGTGTGTTGTGCGTGCGTGTGTGGTGTGTGCGTGTGTGCGTGTAGTGCGTGTGTTGTGTGTGTGTGTGAGTGCATGGGGGGTGGGGGGGTGGGTTGGTCAAAGTAAAATGGGATATGAAATGAGAAAGAAAAGCAGACAAAAAGAAAATAAAGAAGAGAGAGGAACCCAAGGACAGGAGGTGACGCAGACAAGAGCACAAGAGGCAGCGAGAGATGAGAAAAAGAGCCAGAAAATAAATGAAAAGCTCGCAGTAAGAGATGCAGAAGAGAAAGAGAAATTTGGAGTGCTGGAGGGGATGAATTGCAGTCTGCCGCCTCCCTCATCCATCTTTCTGATATGGGGTGTGTGGTTTGATGTGGTTGAGTGTTGGCCACTCTCCCTGTCTCTCTCCTCCTCCTCCTCCCTCTGTCTCCCCCGTTTCTCTCTCTGCCTCACCCTTGTCTACCACCCCCTCTCAGTTTCTCTGATATGGTTTGGGTTTTGATGTGGTCATGTGTTGAAGATTCTCACGGATGGTTTCCATAACGATAAAAAGATTCACTCCCTGGTTTCCAAAAAAAAAAAAAAAGGCAAAAGATCGCACTTAGGGATACAACTAACATCCCAACACACACCCCGAAAAGATCTCTCACAGCTGAGATGTTTCTGATTTGTTGAGGCTGTTTTTCTTTGACGAGGTTTGTGGTCGAGGATCGTCACAGATTTCAGTGTTCAAAGAAGTTTGTAAATTGAATCAAAGCTATTCTGTACACATACATCATTGTAAGACAATTGTATTTGTGTGCGTGCATGTGTGTGTAATCCACTAGATATTATTTGTGTTCTGCAGACTCCTTGTATCTCTTAATGTCTTGATTGTAACGGATTATGGAAATCTGCTTGGCATTTTCTTCTCCCACATCCTGCATCTCCTCATACACAATACATAGTTTAAATGGTTTAGATAATGTAAACATATCAATGAACAATAAAATAAAATAAAAAAACTGAAGAAAAATAACATTTTATCTTTTTCAGAGATGGTGAGGAAGAAGAATCCCCCTATCCGGAGTGTCGGAGGTGAGGAGGAGGAGGAAGAAGAGGGGAGGAGGCCAGGAGGAGAAGAGGAAGAGGAGGGAGAGGAAGAGGGGAGAGTAGGAGCAGAGGCCGAACGAATAAACCGACCCTCTGAGCCAGAGTCCTCCGACCGAGTCAGAGGAGATGAGGAGCAGGAAGAGGAGGAGGGAGAGAGCGAGTGTGTTTCCTCATCTGTCTCTCCCTCATCAGTGGGTGATCGCTACAGTAATAATGAGGAGAGAGGGGGCAGGAGAGGAGGAGGAGGGGGGAGGGCCAAACAAGGGGGAGCGGCGTTGACCGACAGACCCGAGAGCCAGTCGGAGCCTGAGGATGGGGAGAAGGGCTTAGAGGAAGGAGAGAGGGGCGATAGAGACAGGGGGGAGGCAGATCACCTCACTCCTTCTCTCCTCTCTGCTGCCCACCTCCTCCCCAGACAGGAAGGAGGGGAGGAGTCGACAACTGACACCCCTCCACTCTCCTCCAGCCCCTCTCCTAAACTCCAGGACTTCAAGTGCAACGTGTGCGGTTACGGTTACTATGGCAATGACCCCGCCGACCTGGTGAAGCACTTTAGGAAGTATCACCTGGGTCTGCACAACCGCACACGGCAGGACGCTGCCCTCGACACACACATCCTGGCCCTCCACAACATGGCCCCCCAGCACACACCTCTAGGTAATTCCAGCTCTCACATTAATGTATTTGAGTTAATGCACGAAGCGCTGCTGCTCATTGGTTGTAAATGTGAAAATAGCACGGATTCCATCACAAGCTCATGAAATAAGCACCGCTGATCAGGGCTGGATACTGCCATGTGACATGTGACCTGGGTTACTTGGTTTCTTAAAATGAACCTGAACTGACATGAAAAAAAACAATGTTGCCTCATTGTGTATTATCCATACTCAGTGAGTGGTTAGATCTTGTGACATTATTTTGTAAAGTTATATATCTTCTTAAAGATGTAAAGTCTTGACTTTGTGAAGTTTGTTTTTCCACATGCTCAGAGTGAACCAGTTGCATGCTACCACAACTTGTTGATTGTTGATCTAAAGGTTTTCCATCTTCCCAGATGTCAGACTTGTCCTTGGATCGTTTTGCCTCTAGCAACATGACCCCCCCCTCCCCTTCCCCTTTTGCTTCCGCAAGTCTGACCCCCTCCTTGTATTTCTGCTGACAGACATACAGACAGGACAAGGGCAGAGGAACCAAGCCAAAGAGTTGGGGAAGACGAGGCCAGATATACACAATCAACAGCACAGGGCAGTTATGGTGAATGGCACATATGACGTACAGGTAAGCACAGGCAGATGAATGGATTTAACGTACAGCATGTGATTTTCAACAAGTCATTTTACACACACACACACACACACACACACACATACACACACCCACACTATACATGCATTTAAAAGAAATAGACCAGAAAATGTACACACAAGGAAGCAGTAATAGTGCCACTTCCACAGTTGGTAACACTTTAAAAAAAACTACAGTGAATAAAAGTACAAAAAGCTACACAGAGCATTTTATGGTGAAAGCGTGTTGAGTTAATTGAAAGGAAGGGAAAGTTTTCAAGGGGTGGAACAAAGACTTTCTAGTTCAGTAAAGCTTTTGTTTTGTTGCCTCTACAGTCCTATGAAAAGCCTGCCCTTTAGGAGTTGATGCCCCTGGGTAGCTGTCAGTTTCACAGTCCTTTCTACCGTCACTCTTGAAAATGACCTCACCATAACTGAAGGTTTCCACTCGGGGCAGTTGCTGTGCGATTATTTATCCATCAGCCTTTTTTCTGCAAGAGGATCGTGTTCTCAGACTTGGTGAAAACTCATCCTCTCAGCATCACATGTAGCTGCACACAGCCTCTGTTGATTGGAGTTCATGGTCCAGAGAGGACATCAAAATTCACAATTCACAATTCACAATTCACAATTCAAATTCACAAAAAATAGAGATAATGTACCACCCTGATTTCGCCACACTCGTCTCATGGCAACAGAGTGCAGAGTCCATAAATCTATCAAACAGCAAAGGTGACAGGGTGCACCCTTGCTCAGTTCCCATTTTGAACCTTCTTGAATTAATGTCAGAGATGCCATCGTGGCTCTTGTTTCGAGTGTGCAGAGAGGCAACAGAAGTGGTGGATAATCATGCAGCTCTCAAGCAGGTCTCTTTTTAGTAATTGTTGCTTATCTGATGATGTGTATGGATATCCACTTTTTGTAGTCATCTCTGTGCACTGCCTCCAAAGTACCACAAACATTGACACTGTTATTTTTTCGTGATTTGTGTCTGGAGCTCTAAAGGGTCATACATTTTGCACTAGTTCTTTGTTTTTTGTTTTTTTTACTAAAAATGTTTCAGTAATTACATTACAGATCTACAGATGTAGAAAAATGGTGCACATGTGTGAAAGAACAGTCTGAGAATGTTGCATTCTTTCGGAAGTGTTTATTTCATTCATTTCAAAGTTTAATTAAACAGAAAGTTCTATTTTTAAATAAATTGATAGCTATTTGATAGCTGACAATAAAAGATGTAGTGACATAGTGTTTCAGAAAAGTTTTAAGTAATCAATCACTTTTTTATAATCAAACTTTGATCCAAAACAGGTGACATCTTTGCTTAGTTAACAATGCACTGTAATCATTACTGGTGGTCATAAATCTGTAAATTTAGGCCCATAACTGAACTGAAAAATTTATTGGGTTGAACAATCTGCAACTGATTTGTATCATAGTGTGTATACTGTGTGTGTGTGCTTTGGACAGTGAGGCATTGTGTTGGAAGTTATAAATTTTATAGACTCGACAGATGGATAGACAGAGAAAGGGAGACAAACAGGGCACCTGGCAGTCAGGCTGCACATATGTGCACATGTGTGCTGAAGCACATGCACACACAGACACACGGGTACACTGTCTGTTTCACAGATCACTAGGGCAATGCATATGTACACACACATACATATACATATACGTGTTACACTATATTACTTATACCTAATATAGTGTTTTAAATAATGGCTAATAAATGCATATCCTGCGCTAATCCCTCATATTCAGAGCTAGAATTTTAATAAGGACTATTATCTGGAGGGACCTACTTTGCTGAGAAACTGCAGGATAAAGACAGGAATGCAGCAAACTGGTGCCATTCATAATTCCTCCTATAAGATAAATGTTATCAATATACTTAAAGATGATTAAATTTTACCTTGTAATAATACACCATCAGAGGACATTAAAGAGTCTGGTGTAATTTGTACCTGCAGTCTGGACACCCAACATATGTCTTCAGTGATTTTAGTTTGTTTAAATGATTATTGCACTTAAAATCAGGAGATACTAATCGGTGAAATCAACAGCTGTAGAGTTCTCTGCTCAACATTGATTTGCTGTTTCCTGTTATAGTAAACATTAAAGCTTCAAACACAACTACTTAAGTGGCAACTTTGTTTGGTTTGAAACTTTATTCACCCATGTAAACTTACTGTATGCAGATCTTCTTGATCATACTTTTAAAGACAGGGTACACTGTAGCTTTGATCCATCAAAGTCACATTCAGAAGCTTGAGTCTTTTTTAAACACATATAATGAAAATACTGTATGTTTGACTATCAGTATTTGACATAGGCAGTAAACATATATATTTCTCAGGCAGTACTGTGAGCAGTTTTCCTTTGGTAATTAACTTTCAGTTACTGTAATAGTGAGAATTGGAAGTCAGATGGATGCCATCATGTCATCACTCTGTGAATTGAGTGGAGCTGCAGTTGTGTAGCAGGAAGAGGAATCCATAATCAGAAATTGTAGACTCATCAAAGTTAACAAATACCTGTTTCAAGTTTTATGACAACCTTGCATCCTATTTTTTATATATTCATTTTTTTTTTTTTTTTCAACAACCAACATGCCAATTATTTTTCCTGCACACCAATTTTTCTTACAACTGCAATTGACCACAGCATTTCCCATACATTGGTTCTTCTGGGCTGATTTGCCCAGGCAGATAAAATCACTCTGTGTCAACCTTACGCCTCATTTCACTCTTTTCAAACTAACAAATATTCGCCCCCACACGCCTGTCTGAATTGTGTGTGTTGCAGTAACTGAGTAGGATCTAAAGGCTTCTTGTGCACAGTCGCTTAGCTAGCATCTACCAATAGTCTGCGTGCGAGGCGTTTAGTGAGCGTTCGTAAATTCTTGCATCTACCAATGGTCTGTGTGTGTGAGGCGTTTAGGGAAGGTTTGTAAATTCTTGCATCTACTAATAGTTTGCATGTGAGGCATTTAGGGAACATCAGTAAATTCTGGCATCTACCGATAGTCTGTGTGTGAGGCGACATCTGTAAAAATAACCTGGGTTACACTCTCCCCCTCTTAACTGCACCACCCACCACCACAAGAAAATTCTCAGCCTGCAGGGAACACTGGATCATTAATACTGAGGTCAAGTTTGCACATAATTTTCAAGATTCTAACTTCAGTCTAATAAAAAGCCTCAATGAAATACCTAGAAAAGTTTTTTTCATACTGCAGGAATATTTTCAATACTTTTCTTAGAAATGGATTTCATAGTCATACACATATTGTGTGGTTTAAAAAATAGGCTCTTACATTATAATGTGTCTTTTTCTGCATTGGGACTACTCCAGTTTTAGTAACAACTGGGTCAAAGATTAGGAATTTCTGGTGTGCAGGAACAGTAGGGTTTTGTCTGAAAGCTTTAAACAAGATGATCTAATAAATGTGTGTGTTTATGAATGTGGGTGAGGAATAGTCAGGGAGTTTCATTTCATTTGAACCAGCAGTCTGTAATGGCCGTAAGTCACGTAATGGACACAGAAACACACAGTAGTCAAGCACACATACACACAGTAGTCAAGCACACATACACACAGAGTCAGAAATAGAAAATCCAGTGGGCTTAAGTCGTCATTATGAAGAAAAAGTGAAAGTATAAAAAAAAAAAAAAAAAATCGAATGAAAGGGGTCTCTATTCTCTCCATCCCTCACTAGCTTTTTCTCTCTCCCGCCCACGTTTGGAAAATTCCATGTTGTCATTTGCTAAGACGAGGTGGCCTGTCAACCAATGAGATCGCAGGAAAAAAGACCCAGGGAGGAGAGGGATACGGAAAAGAGGGAAAAGAGAGCTAGAGATGGAGGAGGAGAGGAGAGAAGGGAGTGAAAGAGACGGAGCATGGCTTTGAAACCAGTAGTTATAATCAGCTGTGTAATGAAGCAGCTGTCAGACATATTTAACTGTCTTTGTCTCTCTCCGTTCTCCAGTTGTCTCTCTCATCATATGTCTTTGTCTCTCCTTCACCTTCTCCTCTGCCTTTGTCTCTACTCATTCTGTCTTACTCTTGAGTCCCTTTTTCTCTATCTTCTCAGTTTACTTTTCATCCGTGTCTCACCTCTTTCTCCTCCCCACCTTTATTCCTCATCTTACAGTCTTTGTCCCTCAACTTGTCCTGCTTGCCCCATGCCTCTTTTCATTCTCCACCACCCCCTCATATTCCCCTTTGTATATTTTTGTCCACTCTGCTTTCTAAAGATGTTTGGCTCTTTTCTAATTGCCTGGGCAGGGTGTGTGGGTCGTAATGATTGGATGATTGCTGTTGTGAGAAAACACATAGTAAAATATGCAGTCTTTGACTTTTGTAACTTATAAAGTATCTATAAAGGTTTCGTCTTACCATATGAAAGTAATAATAATAATAATAATATGTCTATTTGGCTTATTCTGCCTTCTCTAAATTTCTGTTCCCAGGCAATAGCTGTTAATGAGAATAAATTCCTTTTCATTGTCCTCTCTGCTAAGAGAAACAGTGAGGGGTTTAATGACCAAGCTTTAACTGCAAAATAACAGTGTTACCGTCCAAAAAAATCAAATCTGAAGTTAAAGGAAAAAAATGATGAAACAAAACAAAATTAAATTGAGAATTAGGATTCAAATAATCTGTATTTGCACTGTAAAAATAAAGCTAAATGCTCCTGAACATGAACAAAATATGAAACTATACATCTTTGCTCATTTAAAAATACCAGTTGCATTTTGTTCTTGCCAAACCTCTATTAACAGACAGCCAGCAGTCAGCATCAAACCGCAGATCTGTAAAGAGATAAATCCATATTGTACAGTAGTATGTCTCATGTCACTGTAAGACTTGCCAGGCTGCCTGCTCACCTATATAGTCAGCAGCATACTATAATCACTTACAGTCTAGGAGCTAATCTAATAAAAAACATACGGGTGTCAGGTTTCTTTCTCAGTAATGCAAAATCTTGGCTTCATATAGTGCATACTACTGTAGAGCCTGGTAGATATGTTGGAGATAGGTCGGTTAGTTAGAGTTAGGGCAGCCTTTTAATTGTCTACAGTTACATACAGAAAATGATGGATTGCATACATTGCGAGGTTAAGTACTCAAAGCAGCTGAGGCATAGTTTTCCAAATTTGCAGCAGCACAACTCTGATTGAAGGCTTATGTCATGTACCCCCCCCCCCCAAAAAAAAAAAAAAAAAAACCTGCTGCATCAGATTTAAAAATAACAGGCTTTTATCAAAGTTGATGTATAATTTTTAGATTCTATGGAAAATGTATACTAGGTAAGTGCATCATAGGTAAGTACAGTAAAAACCCTATAGTCAGATAACTATTGTCCACTGTCTAATAACAGATGGTAGGTGTATTTCTAAAATAGTGTATGTTTAAATTTGGCCTCATTTTAGTGATTCTCTTCAAATCCCATGAACTCTAATGAGATTTCACTTCCAATATTCAAAGGTAACTAAAGTTGTAAATAACTGCAGCCCAGAGGCGTCTACATAATAAGCTCATCTTGAAGCTACAACCCACAAATTAATTTAACAATATTAGATGTGAAATGTTGATTAATTCATTTGATAATCAGAAACAACATTTGCAGTTGACTTTTCATAGAATAAAGTTTCCACTCTGTTGCTCTCGTTCAGCTTGTGCTTGTAGAGTCTTGCTGCAGAGTCATGTTTCTTTTACGTCAGAAATGAGCTTTGGCCGAGTATAGACACCAGACAACCACAAAAACCAAACCTCTTATTGTCTTTTTCTCTCATTTCTGCTTGTCAACAGGTGACGTTGGGCGGCACGTTAATTGGGATTGGCCGGAAGACCTCTGATTGCCAGGGGAACACTAAGTACTTTCGCTGCAAATTCTGCAACTTCACGTACATGGGCAGTAACTCCTTAGAACTTGAACAACACTTCCTGTCTTCGCATCCAAATAAAGTCAAAACTCCTCCAACCACGCCCCTGCTGGCCACCAACAACCTGGCAACACACGACAACCAGGCGAAGGGGAGGAGTCAGATCATAGACGGGGCGGAGCGAGTGGCAGTGAGGGCGGAAGACGATTCTTTGGTCGGGTACTCCATCCCAGTTAGGGCGTGTTCAGATTCGTCGAGCTGGACAGGGGAGCCGGGTCGAGGCGCTGTGCAGGCATATTATTGGTGTAAATTCTGTAGCTGGAGTTGTGAGTGGTCAGGGGGCTCGGCAAAGCTTTTAGAGCACTATGAACAGAGACATAGAATGAGCTTGGGAGGTGCCATGAGTCCCAACAACTCTAATCCTGGGGTGCTGGACAGAGAGAGGGAGAGAGGAGGGAGAAGAGAAGGAGGAGAAAGAGACCACATGGCATCCAAAAGCCGCAAAGATCTGTCATCCAACCCGTCCAGCACCAGCCAAGGTAATGAAATGGGAGAGAGTATGGTGAAATTTGGTGGTGAATGGCTTTAAGTGTTTTTAGTAGAAGGCAGATACTTTTATGGAACACAAGATTAATGATCAGAATTAAATAGAAGTTAACGATTTTAACTTCTTCCAGTACTATGATGCTTGCACAGCTTCGCTCTTCTACGAGACTTTAGACACTGCTGGCCCTTACTGGCCACAACTGCAGTACTATTTGACCTCTTCTTTTATATTGTTTCGAGTGCTGTGATACTACTTGACCCCCTTTGTTTGCTTGCCTTGAGCATCATGACACAGTTGACCCCTCTTAAAATTTCTGACATGCCCTTGTTTTTTCTACTCCAAGACTCAAACTGTTTTATTTAACAGACCTTTGCTCTTGTTCTCTGCTCACAGGAGACACAAACAGCAGCGATCCAGAAGCGGTCGTGACCAGTTATAACTGTCAGTTGTGTGATTTCCGGTACTCGATGGCCCACAGTGCGGATGTGATCGTAGTAGCACCGTTACTACTGCACTATCAGCACAACCACTCCATCCACCGATGCTGCATTCAGCACTGCATGTATTGTCCGCAGGGGCTCTGTCAGCCGCACAAACACCTGGGGGAGGTGAGATTAATAAAATACTGAAGTGTTTATTTGCTTGGTGTTTTGGTGTTCGCTTGGCAATAACAAGAAAAAAATGAGCCGCTTTGTAAGCGCGAGAAAATAAAATGAAATATAAGAACAAGTGTAAAGTTAATTGTTCCAATCTCCGGCCTAGTTAAAATTCCCTTGCACCCACTCACACTCCCCACCCTCATTTGCGCCAGCTGCCAGCCATCAGCCGCTGCAACTCTTGAAAATGCTACAAGGTTGGTTATTAGCCAGAGCAGAGGGTGGCACTGCTACCGCTGGCTTCCACCTCTTTGATATTGCCTGCACAGACCAAAAAAAACAACAAAAAAACAATTACATCACAGCACCAAAGTGAGAGACACAACAGGAGGAAACTATCTCTGAAAGGCTTCAAATTCCATCGCACATATACACAGCGCTGTCATTAACCAGAGTAGAAAGTATGTGCGGAGTATGAAATGATGATGATCATATCATTGTTGCACCAAACTTTTCTGATTTTTCTCAAAAGGTCTCCCACCCCTTCGCTTGTCGGAAGCCCACCTGCCCTAAATGCTGTTCCAAGTTTCCTCAGTCCACCAAACAGCAGGACACAGTCGGTTCGAAACCTGCCGCCACCACCCCGCCCAGCATGACCCCTCCTAATCCCAGAAGTGACCCAGGTGTGATTTCTGGCTCCACCTTTCACACCTCTAGCCCTGCCCATCCTGTTGTCACACAAGGTATTTAAAAGCCTAGGTCATCCTGCAAGAAAAAGTTTTTTGTCTGAATGTTTGCAGTTTTGAAGTCTTCAAAACACTGATGCACCAATATTACCTTTTTTAATTATTCCATGATTGTTGTTTCTTTGTATTTTCACACATCATGACCCCTTTCTTTACTTCCTGTCCCTGATCTGTCCCTGCTTTTTTGATCCCAGGCGTCACCCACTTGTGTGACCAGTGCGCGTTTGCCACCACTGACATCGATGTGTTGCTACAACACTACGAAAGCTGCCACACCCTGATCAACCTAAAGGGCGCTCCCCCACATGTCAAGGCTGAGGAGGAGGTTGCGGTAGACAAGGAAGGCGGCAGAGGAGCGGGAGGAGAGAGGGAGTACTCTTGTACAAAGTGTCACTTCATCACCGAAGTGGAAGAAGAGATTTTTAGACACTACAGGTGAGAGAGAGAGAGAGAGAGATGGGGCAAGTAATGATAAAGCCTGGTAAAGCACTGTGTTTTCAGCAGACTGAAAAAAAAAAAAATCTACTTGTTCTTAGTGGCCCATTCAATTTATCATTTTTTCCAAAACCAGTGATTTTGTGCTACTGAGTGACTGAATGTGGCGTGGATGTGAATTAGTGTTATCCAAAGAGTCCATATTCCAGTCAGAGTTCATGACTAAATGTTCCAGTAAGTTGGATGACTGTGTTTAAAAAAAAAAAGAAATTCCACTGTCAAGACGAAGAAATGATAAAGTATTGCTTATGTTGGGATTCAAACCCCTGTAATTCTTTTTTCTTTTTTTTTTTTGCACTCGGTTATCCAGGAAACGTTGACTGAGCACACTCATTTTCAGCAACAGCTCACTCACACTCATAGGCATCATTTAGACATTCATACCTGGGAGCTTGAAGTGCTTATGAGGACCAGCAACACTTGTAGTTTCGATAATAACTATTGTGAGATCAGTCTCTGGTGCACATTACGCCCATTTTCTTTCTGTGATCTATCTGTTGTCAGGGTGAGAATGAAGTGATTTCAGATACTGGTAGTTTGAAGCTAATAGGGGGGGTGAAAGTGTGCACTCCACGATCAGCACCAGGTCCCCTTTACCTGCTGAATTAGCAAGGACTTAATCCAGTCTTGGAATGAAGTCTGAGTCACGAAACTGTGCGAATCTGGTTTTCTCTACAACCTTTGGAAAAGGATTTAAACAGGTGACCTTTTCACTCACTCTCCGGTAAAACCACTCTATTTAAGTGCACTGCTAGATGTTGTTATATTTGGGGTCTACTACAATTACAGGTAATCAACCAAATGTAGTGTTGCCCCACCTACATTAACACGGTCAGACTCACGACTGACGAGACTGACAGGCAAAAAAAAAATCAAAAATTGAACAATCAAACAATCAAAATTGATGCAGCAGACCCAGAGATATTGTGTGTTTTTTTTTATCCCATTTGTTCTTCTTCTTTTTTCAAAACCTAGCGCCGACATTACCCACAGTGCAACTCAACCACTTAAAGTTCAGTCAGAGATTTGGGTGTGTTATGCTAGGAGTAGCTAATGTAGCCTCAAGCCCCTTGCCTTAAGAGGTCAGGTTAACTCACCTATTTCTAATTCCACTGCCCCTTTTTTTTTATTTATTTATTTTTTTATCAAACTTGTACTTTCTAGCCCCAGCTGATGAAATGTGATTTTGCACAGCTCCCTCGTGTATAAGTGTTTGCTGTTTTTTTTTCTCAAATAAGTTGTAGACCTGGAGACAGACTTTGATGTGTAGAGTCGGTGGAGTTCCCCTGCGACTACTACCAGTATTTTTTACTGATGATCTTTCCCGGAGCAGGTTTTAACAAAGAGGATCAACCTGTCGATACAGAACTAAATACTCACAGTTCACAGAGATTTTCTGACTTTTCTTTGTTTTCTTATGAATCTTTAAAGTAAAAATGTGTTTTTGCTTGCACAAACAAACGTCTTTGTGCACAATGCGCATGTGTGTATACCTGCTAAATAAGCCTGGAGAGGTCAGACTACACTGCGCAGCACAGTTTGTTGCCTTCACAGACAGGCACAGCAACACACACACACACACACAGACACACACACACACAGACACACACACACTCACTCACTGGGGTTTCAGTGACAGAGCCAGCGACAGAGTGAGTTAGGGTGGGAAAGAGAGAGGAGGGTGGTGTGGGAAAGTTGGTGCTGAAGACGACAGAGCTACACAGAACTGGAGATAGTTATGTGAAATATTTTTGACTGCACAAGTATTGATCCAGATTGCTGACCTGAATTGCCTCTTGATATATGCAGACAAACAAACGCACATTCACATCTTGCTCTTTTTTTTCTCTCTCACACACACATACACAAAACTACAGTCTGACACGGCCATCTGAGCATGATTTCTTTTCTTTCATGATTTGCTGTAAATCAATGAAAGCCTTAAATGTTTCATTCATTTTAGAGTGAGTAGAGAGAAGAAGAGAGAGAGAGAGAGAGAGAGAGAGAGAGAGAGAGAGCAAAAGAGAAGAAGAGGGGGAGAGACAGAAAGGAAAGAAGGAAGGAGGAAAAGAGAGGAGACTAGATGAGGAGAATGGAAGACAAAGAAACAGAGGAAGAAAGTTAACGAAAGGCAGAGAGGAAAGAGAGAAAGAGAGTGTGGAGGGGAGTTAACAGTCCACTCACGTCCTTAACAGAATCTAAGCTTTGAATCTTGGAACTCAAATCAAATAAAACTGAAATAAAGCCAGAAAGTTTCACACCACCACTAAAATCAACCAAACCTGAAAGGATTCCCAGGCCAAGTTTTCAACAAAAAAAAAAAAAACAAAATCTAGGATTTAATTGTAAGGTGCACAGAACAAAGAGCCATGGTGTTAGGGGAAAGAAATTACTAGCTGAAACAAACTAGTCAATCTCACGGTAACTCTTAACACCCGAACCCTCTCACCTAGCTGCTGACACATCTCTGAGGCACAGAAGCATACACAAGAACTGTTGGTTGCTGAAGATGAGCCATTGTTTTGCTTTAGAAAAGTGTTTTTAGCTGTTTGTGTTAAAGCATGTGTGTCCTTGCACAAACGTGTGTGTGTGTGTGTGTCTGTATCTGTGGACTTAAATTAAGGTCTGTATTAAACTCAGAGGATGTAGGGGTTGTGGCCCTGAGGTTGAGTTAATGTTACACGCTCAGTGCCAGGTAGGATGTGACGGATCTTAATAGCTAATAAGGCAAGTTAAT
This sequence comes from Seriola dumerili, assembly GCF_002260705.1. Lineage (NCBI taxonomy): Eukaryota > Metazoa > Chordata > Actinopteri > Carangiformes > Carangidae > Seriola > Seriola dumerili. The sequence continues at coordinate 8,252,253 of NW_019174365.1, read as the reverse complement.
AAACACAAATGGACTTGCATTCGCTTCCCTGAGACCAGCCCCGAGTGAAATGTGTGCATTTCTGACCCAAAAAGAGAGAGATAGCGGTAAGCATCAGCACTGTATTACAAATACTTGACTTCACATCTTTCAGTGTAAGATATCAAGGCACAAACCGTTGATACACATTTGTTATGTAAAGGATGTAATAGACCTTACTCCACAGTATCTCCTTACAAGCGGACACCATTTCTACTGTAGGTCTAGGGTAAAATGATGTAGACTCCTTGTACGGCTGTGATTTAAACTTACTATTCTCAAATAAATGATTTAAGAAATACATTTTTGTCTGCTAAGAACCCAACAAAGAATCACATTTAAGTACAATGCATAAAAACAAAGGATTCAAACTGCTTTAACTTTTTGTTGTGCTTTAATTGTAAATGTGATCTTTTGCTTCTTTTTCCATGGAAATAAATCCACTTCAGTGTGTGTGAGATAGATGCTGCTGTTGACAGCGTTCGAGGGGAAGTCGGATTAGATCAGCACACGTGTAGAATGAATGATATAAACTTCATATATCATGTTTGTCTGCGCGAGAGCGTAAGTGTGACAGAGCGAATAAAGTGAGTGAGTGAGTGAGTGAATGAGTCAGTCGGCGCACCGGTCCAAGTGTGCATGCATGCGTGCTCAGTGTGTGTATGGTGATGACAAACAGAGAGGCCACTGTGTCTTTGTTCAGCATCTGGAGGCATTTAAGTCTACTAGGTACAAGGTGTACTTCTGCTACACACACATTTTCACAAATTTCTACAAATAGTTAGACCTGTTTGGGTCTGCAGGAGATTCTGCTCAAAGCCCCAGCTTGAATTCGCCATTTCCCCCGGACGTCTCTTTTTCTTTTCTTCGACAATTAGTGAAAGGCAAGAGAGACTGACAAAGAAAAGAAGGAATTGGAGCAAGAATGGGTGAGGGAGACAGATAAGATGCACGAAGCTGCACAGAATTGATATTTTAAATGCATATATTTTATTGATGTTAAAGCCACATGTCATTTTACCATTTCAGTCCCTGTCAGTCATGCAGAAATCATGCTACTCACAAATAGGAGAGGTTGTGTATATGTTCTTAGATATTATAATTCTGGCTGTATTCTTAATTTTTGTGAGGGTGTTCATCTGTGTGAGCTTCCAGCTGTTTTCATATATACATCTTAATGTTATGGGGATTTTTTTTTTTTTTTTTTTTTTGTCTGCGTGGAGAGTTGTTGTGACAGGTTCCAAAGCACAGGAGATGCTAAACAGAAAGAGGGTAAATCTTCAATGAAATGTTTCATGTTCACAAGAGTCCAAGTTCTTGGTGTAGATGGTCAATTGATTTCGTTCGCTGGCTCGCACAAGAAGCACCAAAACAGTTTAATAAGCCAGGAAAAAGCCCGGTGTCGTGTACAGCATATATTGCTGGTCATTCAGCGACTCGCCAACAGGAAATGAAGGTGGTTTGTTGATGGATGATTCATTTCTTGTCAATCAGTTTCACTTACAATCCTCACAGTTTTGCCTTAATTCCATGTGATTTAGTGGAACACTGAGTCACTTTTTGGCAAGGGGCTTAGTGAAACTTTACCTGAGTGGTTAGAGGAAATCAGGCTGGGACTAATGCACTTTAAATTTAGTCATTTCAGGCATTTTCCTCAAAATGTGATCAATAAAGTTTTTTTTTTTTTTTTTTTTAACATGTCACATGCAGCCCATTAAAAGCTATTATGAATGAAAGCTTTCACATTTGAAATTGATTAAATTGTCTCTGGCCTTGAAAAGGAAACAAAAGCTAGAAAGCTAGTTACTAGAATCTTTGTTCAGTCTCATGGATGTTACTGTTTTGACTTCAGTGTGAATTACTGTCAAATTGAAGATAACCCTTAATGACAAAATCTATTTTTCAACACATGTTGAGTGCAGACTCGGTTTGGTTTGACAAATCCCAAAATACACTATTTATGTGTATATTTAAGCACAATTATTCTGTTACCATGGACGTACTTTCTCTGTTTTAAAAATGTTTTATTTATTCTAATTCATGTTTTTTTGTTGACGTAGTTAATTCACATGGTGCTTTTTTCTCTCTACAGGCGTGTCCATGCGTGTTGCCGTTGTCGACGCTGTGACTTCACGGCTCCTGATTCATCAGCCCTCCTCGACCATTTTAACTCTGTCCACTGTCATGACTCGTCTCCCTCATTAAGCTCATTGACAACGACCTCCTTACCCACCTCACTGACACCTTCATTAACACTGTCAGCCAATGGCTGCTCAGCTCCATCTACCTTAGCCATTAAAGAAGAGAGCAAGGGGGATCTTCGCCTCCTCTACTCCCTTGCACCGCCTGAGGGACGGTTGGCAGAGGGAGGCAGAGAAGAGGCAGGAGGGGTGGTAAAAAGTGAGGGAGGCGAGGAGAAAGAAAGAGAGCGGGAGAAAGGCTGGGTTCTTGGGGAGACGAGAGGAATCGGTGAAAGAGGAGGCGAGCAGGCCCACGGTTTACTCTGGGTGCCCAAGGAGCGAATGGGACCCGAAAGAGGAGTAGAAAGAGGAGCAGGAGGTGGAAGCCCCTCACTTTTCCCCTCCCCACTCCCACTGTCTTTTGTTTCAGCCAATCATGAGGCCTCACAGCAGAAAAGGGGCGTCGCCTCGCCTAGCATGGTTTACCTGGGAGACACCAAGTCATTTTTGGGAGATACCAAGTCATTTTTGGGAGACGCAAAGCTGTACGGAGGAGGAAGGCCAGGAGGAGCCGCTGCAGGTGGAGGTGGAGGGGAGAAGCAGAACCAGATGCCCCCTCAGCAGTACACAGGAGGAGGAGGAGGAGGAGGGAGTGGAGGAGGGAGTGGAGGTGGTGGAGGACAGGAGGGAAAAGGAGGAGCTGCTAAAGAGGAGTCCCAGTCCCTGCTACGGGTAAGGTGTCACATGTGCACACACTCCTACCTTCCTCTGTTTCACACTTGACTTATTCTCTCATTTAGCCAAGTCTTCCTTCCTTGTCTCATTTACTCCCTGATTTGAGCTTTTAGCTCTGAATGAAGGCCTCTGTACCCAGATCCTACCTGCTGAGAGCATTAGTTGATGGAGTGATGCTATTAATACGCCTTTATCTTCATTTCCTTTGAATCGCATGTGAGGATTAGACCCCATGCAGTGAGCGGCTGCAATGAAATCTGTAATTCTTCCATCATATTTAGAGTACTTATTCAGATTTCTGTAGGCGTACCAAGTGTGTACGAGTGCCCCCACATGCTCGTGTGTGTTCATATCTGTTTGAGCTTTTGTCCTTGCACGTATGATTCCATGACATAATTGTCTTTCCCATAAGTTACATTCATTTTTTATTTTTTATTTTTTTTCATTTTTATATTTTAACTCACAACACTCACTGAGAAACTTGCCTGTTGCTTTGGCTACAGGGAGGCAAACTGACAGTTCCCATGGTTACCACCTGTCAGTCAGTTCCCTCACCCTACTTTGTGGCCCACAATGCTTTTCACTTCACAGTGATGTCATGGACTGGCAGGAACAGATTGTGGTTTGCCAGCACCGCAGAGCTTATTGGCTATGATCACATTAGATCAGAATAGACTGAAGTGTGTGTGTGTGTGTGTGTGTGTGTGTGTGGGGGTGGTGTCAGGGCACCGACATGGGTCTATGTAAGTGGTAGTATTGAGTGTGAGAGTGGTGTTCCTAGTGTGTGTATGCACATTGTGTGTAATTTGTGTGTATGGCCTCTTTGTACAAGTTGTGGGTTGGCCTGTTGCATATGTGTGTACGTGTACGCGTGTGTGCGTGTATGTGTGTGAGGTGTTGGCAGTAACTTGGCAGACTGGGCAGGGTGGGGCAGCAAGAGGTTTACTCATTATCGTGGGTGGGGCAGTGTGTGTCTGTGAGAGAGCGGGAGAGAGTTGGACGAAGAGAAGGACTGCATGCGTGAGAGAGAGAGGGAGGAAAACTAAGATGAAGATAGGGAGAGTCAGATAGAGATAATAGTGTGTCGCAAAAAAGTTCAACATTTCCCCTTTTGTCTCATTAAAGAAAGAAATAGTTGAAGAAATTCTTGTTGTAACTTTGCTGAAAGTCATAACTTCTAATTTTTACATTTCTGTTAGTGTACAGATGAAACAAACAAGAGACAATGAGTTCATTGGTGAGATTTATTGGCACCAGGACAAGCTTACAGTCACCCCTGGCTCCAGGTCTTTATGCTGAGCTTGGCAAAATACATCTCGACTTCACACTTAAGCCTCAAATAAGCACATTTTCCAAAATGTTCAATTATTCCTTTAAATAGAATTAAAGTTGAAAAAAAGTTGATCTTATTCCTCAGTGTCTGATAGCATGAAAGGTATATTCCTCCTTAGTGTTCTTTAGCTCTTTATTGAAGTTATGCAGTGTTTACACAATAATCAAATGCAAGAGTCTTTTTTTTTTTTTTTTTTTTTTTAGCTACACCGTTCCATCAAAATATTCAAAACCAACTTCTCTCAGTTTAAAAAGAACTTTTTGGCTGCACATCATGAGTTTGTAACAGTTGACCCACCAGCGGGTCAGTTAGGGTTGAAGCGCAACTTTTACTTTCAGTGTCCACTAGGGTCAATGTGTGACTGTATGGATGGAGAATGTATCTGCATACATAGACACCTAGTGTTGTGTAAAACCACATCTGCTGTCCGAGTCCGTCGGGGCCTTACGGAGTTAAAGCGTTCAGTAAGTGAGTGTGTGTAAAGGTGAGGTGAAGAAAGAGAGGAAGGGAAGAAACAAACAATTTAACAACTTATTAGAGAGGAGAAGCTGAGCATGACTCATTACTTAAATAGCTTAATAAGATATGGCCCTTGCTGCTATCTTTCTCCCTCCTCTCACAACAATATAAATTCTCCGTTTCCATGGCGTGCACTGACACGTCACACACAAACACAGATATACCGCATATACACATGCGCACACAGGCTGGGGTTGACTCATCATTGGGCAGGGTTAGGGAGGGGTGCTAATGCAAAGGATCATCTGAAATAGCTTAGTACACACGCGCACATACACGCACGTATATGGACACTTTAAGATACACACACACACACACACACACACACACACACACACACACACACACACAGAGGCGTTCAATTTAAATTTGGCCTTTGACGCAACAGGGCAGAGTCTGAAATGTAAAAGGTGAATCCGCCCAAAATACAAATTGACTCTGTAAATGGCAAGTGAGAAGTGGAGAGAGAGAGAGAGAGAGAGAGGGCTAGGAGAGGATGGAGGGAGGGTTGAGAGGAGGAGGAGGAGGAAGAGCAATGATGGAAGGATGCGGGGAGTGGGTTAGTATGGAGGAAGCAAAGGATTAAAAAGAGACAAAAGCAGAAACAAATGGTCAGAGTCATATTTCATCTAAACGTCTGTGCGTGTGTTTTTTTTTTGTTTTTTTTTCTTCCCTGACGTGTTTGTGTGTTTCCCTCTTCCTTGCTTGTTCTCTCTGTTCTCCTCTGCATCGATCTGTCTCTCCCCTTTTCGTTTCATTCTTTTTCTTTCATTTCCCTTCTTTTCTTCAAAGGACAACTCACCTGACACACAGGGATCGATACACACACACACACACACACAACACACACACACACACACACACACAAAAGCTTTCGGGCACACACACACATACAGGATCGGAGCTCTTAGTATTCTGGTATGTGAGGCGTTTTGCTTTGTAGAGAGGAGAATATTTTCTTTTGAAAGGCCTGATCTATAATTGCTGCATAGTGTTGCCTTGTTGAGACATTGCTGCGCTATTGGCTTTGTTTTCGTAGTGATTTATTAGATTGAAGACATTTTCTCAGTTTGAAATTTTATTTTCTGGCTGTTTGACTGACTGTATGAGACAAGGGTAGAGAGCGCATGAGGTTTGGAGATGAAATTAACGTAAAAGCTCCGTTGACGTTTTAGTTTATAAATGGAATGAGACAGACTTTGAGTAATGGTGGTTTTTCGAGTTAAGCAGGGCTGAGAAGGGTCCAACTCTGAGCCAAACATATGTGAACATATGTGTATATACCCAAACATATGTGAATCGACCCAAAATTTAGATCATCTAATAAATCCCAGACTGTTTTCAAAGGGAACTCCACCTCAAGGACAGCAGAGAAGAGTAGATAAATGGATGCACGCAGGGAGAGGAAGGAGTTGTGGATTTGACCTTAACAACACAATATAATTGTCTTCATCTTATGTGGTCATAATGCAGTACTGAAATGTGAACCTTCGGGGTTTTAACAGTCCCATGCGTGACATTCAATTCCATTAGAGTCGAGAGACAGACAGAGAAAATACAGAGACGAACTCAGAGTGATAAACGGGAATGTGTGCTTTCAGCAGATCAGAGAAGAGTTTCATTAAAGTTTTTCTCGTTTACATTTCTGCCCGACGGAGCTAATTATGTTTAAAAGACACACACACAAGCGCGCACACACACACACACACACACACACACACTTGCACACACACAGCTGTATTTCCATAAAGTTCTCATTACTTAGCGTCCTATTTCCCTTCTTCGCTTTTCCTTGCGTAAACTCATGTGTGTCAGTGTACATGTGCATCTGTGTGCACGCTTTCCGCTGCTTGTGTACTTAATTATGTGCGATGTGTCTGCATTTGCATTCTGAGTGTGTGAGAGTGTGAGAGTGTATGCGTTTTGTAAGGAAATTAAAGCATGAATTGAACTTATTTTCCGTGCTTATAATTTAACATCAATTTATATCCGCTACAGGAAATTATTTAGCTTATGCTCCACTCAGTGTGTGTGTGTGTGTGTGTGTGTGTGTCACTTTGTGTTTGTGTTTAGTGCTTTTAAAGACACAAAAAAAGAGGGGGATAAAAATGATGTAAGTGATGTAACTTTCAATGTACACTCGTGCTTTTTACAGTTTCCTGTTCAGGCCTTATATTTCTTTGTTACCTTTCAGTGTAGCAGAAGAAATCAGTAGAGAAGTGCTCTCACAAAAAAATATAGTAATAATGACATTTGTTTCAAAACCTGGAAAGGAAAAAAGAGCTGATGAAATTTTGGTGAAAACATGTGGACCTCACTGATCAGCCACTATTATCACATATGCAGTATATCGCTTTTGGCATAAACTGCAACACAGAAATGCCAAAAATATAAGTAATTGAAAAGGAGTGAACGAGCTCTGACCAGTTTATTTTACAACTATAAAATCCACACAGTACATATTTTGGTCGCAGTTCTTTAATAACCAAAGAAAAGGGTCCTATTCAAAAATGTCTGTTTACATGATGTGTTTATTTGTTTAGAATGAGAGCATTTAACTCTCACATATTGATGTCAGACTCAGGTTCCTCAGAAGTTGGGATCTTGACTTGACCTTCTCAGACAATTGCACAGTGCTGGCAGACGCGCACAATGGCCGCCACCCAGTCAGCTCCTTTTGACCCTCGCTGTTTCATTCCTTTATTTGCTGATCTGGAAAATTTGGCTGGAGCTGAGTTTAGGTGACAATGCATCGAGCAATTGCTCTGCTAGTGTGCTGGATATGCTTCAATACAAGCCCCAAGCTGCTCCAACAGCCATTAAACATCAATACGGTAGAATAGTTTGGAGCAGTGTGAGCTTTTTTTTTTTTTTCTTTTTTGCAGACATCCCTATAAGTGGAGCACGTACACATGGATGTGTATAGAGAGTTGGCATCCTACATGCAGGCCACTATGGAAAAGAAATGACTTTATTCTTTCTAGTCACTGAGGTGCAGTTTGTCTGTGTTTGCATATGTATGTTCTTTCGTCTGTGTGTGTGTGTGTGTGTGTGTGTGTGTGTGTGTGTGTGTGTGTGTGTGTGTGTGTGTGTGTGTGTGTGTGTGTGTGTGTACATGTGTGTGACCGTGTGAGAGACTTACTGAGTATCGCCAAACTGCTCTCCCACTTCTCTTTCTCTCTCAGAAAACACACACACACATACAGACAGAGTTGTCTGTTCTGGGCTTTCAGTTTGTTTGTGTAGCAGTCACATTTTCCATCAGACACCAGACTCAAATAAACATTAGCCATGCTGGAAAGAAGAAAGACAGCCAAGTGTCTCTACATGTGTGTGTGGTCTGTGTATGTGTGTCTGTGTGGTAGTGTATGAGTGTTTGGTATATGCGCTAGGTGGTAAAGTCCAGGCTGTGTTTAGGGTAACAGAAACATAATCAGACAGCCAGTTTGCTGTAATTTTGACCTGTGTCTGTCTGTTTGTCTAGTCTGTGAAAAACTGTAGGATAAGCGTGTGTCAAGAGTGTGTGTGTGTGTGTGTGTGTGTGTGTGTGTGTGTGTGTGTGTGGGTGTGTGTGTGTGTGTGTGTGTATCTGCTCGATGGGCGTGTGTGTGTGTACATGTCATAGTTATGACCCGTGTGTGGCTTTACGCTGTGTGACAGTCCACAGCAGTCTCATTGTCTGCTAGGAATATTACATTTGGCTTGAAAAACAAATTACACCATTTTAACCACATTTAAACCCATTTTGGCTATTCCACACATGCCACGCTCACACACATATTACAGCTGACAACATGCGTAGTGGGAAGGTGACAGCTTGGCATTTTTGGCTCACGCAAATCAAAAATTAGCTTATTTGCTTTACTGTCTTGGCTCATGTTTGGATGTTAATCCTCTTTTCAAGGGTGCTTTGAATTGTCTGATTGACTGATTGTGACTCGGGTTTGAAAAAGACATTTGAAAAATCAAACGTTCCTACTCAACCTGCTTGGGAAACATGATTTTTTTTTTTTTTTTTTTCCCCCATCATACCACTTCCGAAAGTGTAAAGTCAGTCATCAGTCATAGAAAAGTACACTAAATTGACTTTAAAATCCCAGGATTTGGCAGTGTGGTTTTTCTTTGGGTTCGTTTTTTGGCAGCAGGGCAGCATAGTGATTAGTCAGATGTCCCTCAGCTAGAAGCTCGGGCTCAATCCCGTGTGTCTGAAGTGTCTCTCCTGCTGAGGTGTCCTTGAGCAAGACATTGAATCCCTATTTGCTCCAGGGCTGCTGCTGGGTAGCTGACCCTGTAGTCGGGCCTTCCTGAGCAAGGGAGGCAGCAAGATAAGGAATTACTCCTTCTGGGATCAGTGGAGTATAAAAAAAGCCTTTCCTGTGATTATTTAAACTTTACTGGCACTCAGTGAATTGTCCTATTTAAGACAAACCGCACCAATCTGGCACCAACCTAGGAAAAACCATTAAAAGTATTCATATAGTTTTGCACTGGCCTTTAGATTAAGTATTATTATATAAGAATCTTGATCTAAAATGCATGTATAGAACAAACAGAGCCAACCTTATTATTTTCTGAATGATGCAGTAGTTTATATCTCGTAATATCATGTAATGTGATATAATGAGTTTGACTTGAGCCTAACATGCCGTCTATTCAGATACCTTCTCATTCCAGTGAGTATTTCATTGGTTCAGACACACGTCGCTTACACACACGGCCTCTTCATTGGTGCAGCTGAGCGCCCATGACACAGATGTTCCACCCTCCCCGCCAGTGAACCGGCCAGGTGTTTTTCATCATGTCGACATGGCAACGGTAAAACACAGTGGTTATTTTAGCTCCTAGCTGTAATTTAGACGTTTACATCAATTACTGTTACAATCAACTTACACACACACTACTGGAAGGGTGTGTGTGTGTGTGTGTGTACGCATGTGTGCATATGTGTGTTCTTTTTATATTTATCTTTCAGTGTTTTGCCGCCGTGGCTTTCACATTACAGTCCCTCAGTTCTTGTATGTTTCTCTTTGTTGGTCTCTCTCCCTCTCTCTCGCTCTCTCTCTCTCTCTCTCTCTCTCTCTCTTTTTGTGTAAGGCGGGAGCAATTCACCACAGGCTTTATGTTTGTGTGTGCCTGTGCATGTGTGCGCACATGCAGACGTGCATATGCGTGTGTGTTCACACATGGAACCAATATTGAGGCCAGATGTTCATTTTGCTACAACAAGAACTCTACACGCAATGCTAGCCAGCTACACACACACACACACACACACACACACACACACACATACACATTCAGAAATGCATAGGGTACACCATTCTGGCAGCACTTGTGTAATTAGGAAGCTGATTGGTTAGATTAAATGTCCATCTGACCCCTGACCAATAGTTAATTTGAAAACCCTGCCAGCCTTCTCCCTTTCTCTGTCTCCTGGCTCGTCTCTCCTTTCCTTCCCTCGTCTCTTCTTTTAATCTGAGGTTCTTTCACACAATCAGGCCTTTTTGCCTTCGTAATGGTGACTGATGTAATTTGACAAAAGAGAAGAAAAGAGGTTGGAGAAAATGATGGTGAATAGTTTGTGTAAAACTGCTTCCAGTAAATGACTGAAAGTAGATTGACAAATGAGTACACGTGACGTTTTTTTATCCGCTGGTCTATGCAAACCATGTGATGTAAAAATATCCTGCTTAGTAGAAACACCTAATGAAGAACAATGTGCATCTGTTTAACATACACTAGCAGTTAACATTTCTTTGTCTTATTTGCTTTATAAGGCTTTTACTCTCCTGTGTCTTTGATATGTCTAGCTTCGAAGAAATATTTTGAACTCCACACATTTCAGTGGAAGTATGCATCTCCGAGCATTTAGGACAGGATGAGGGAGCTTTACGACACAGCTGCGAATTTTGTCACAGCATGCAAGGTGAAAAAAAATAAAATAAATAAGACTGAGAAGTTTCTTAACTTTTAAGGAGGCACATCGCAGATCACCTACATGATCCACCATGGCAAAACGATGAGTTATAAGAGGCCCAGTTAATTCAGTCAGAATCTCCAGTTGTTTGTGACACATCTAACATCTTTAATGCTTCTTTCATTTTGGCCAAGTTTGAGTATGCAAGGTGGGAGATCATCGTCGCAGCAGCACACCACCTTCACTGCGACGAAAAAGTCGATTTAGTGAAGAATGTAAAGGTGCAATGGCCGTATTCAGATTCACGTCACACAGCCTCACGCACATTCACTCTCAGACATATAAAGTGTAGGCACGCACACACACAGCCTTGACCAGTCATCTTGACACTTTAATCCACTGCACTTTAGGACACCTAGTCACACCCTGCTTTGGTGCTTGTGTGTGTGTGTGTGTGTGTGTGTGTGTGTGTGTGTGTGTGTGTGTGAGTGAGTGAGTGAGTGAGTGAGTGAGTGAGTGAGTGAGAGAGAGAGAGAGAGAGAAAGAAAGAAAGAAAGAGTGAGAAAGTGTGTATATCTCTGTGTGTTTGTGAGTGAGCAATGCCATGGCAACCTTGGCGGTCCAAGGCCCTCTTGGCGAGGAGGCAAGATTGCCCTGGGCACGTGCGCGTGCAGAAGTCTTTGCCAGTGTGTGTGTGTGTGTGCGTGCGTGCGTGCCGCGTGCGTGCATGTGTGAGTGGAATGTAAAGTGGAGATTTTCACTTTTAACTCCTCCTCAGTGGAAACACACATCCCACCATCAAACTTATGATACACGCACACACACCAGTGCCATGCATACTTGATATGGGGGTAAAGCCAGCAGAGAGGGTACATCAGTTTTCTCCCTTTTCCTCCCTCTATCTATCTCTCTGTCTCTCTGTTAACTCCTCCCTTATACTCGGTCTGTCTCCCCCTGTGTGTCCCCAGAGAGGTCTTCACTCATTAGGAATTCTCCACTAGTGTGTGCATGTGTGTGTGTCTCTGTGCAAGTGTGTTTATGGATTCTGCTCCTCTGGCATGATGCATCTTGTATACTCAATTTCCCTTAAGACTATTTCTCTTTTGTTCTCTCTCTCTCTTTCTCTCTCTCTCTCTCTCTCTCTCTCTCTCTCTCTCTCTCTCTCTCTCTCTGGCTGTACTACACAACAGGACCCGACACAACTCAGTACAGCTTCAACAGTTCAAGACTTGTTTGCCTTTTGTGTTCCTATGGTCCTGCGTAGCTCAGTGGATACTAGAGCCAAAGCTGAGGACATCATAGTGTGGTTGCACTGCGAGAGCCATGCTCTACCTTTCTGTCTTTACAGTTAAGAGGTTTTGATGAGAGCCATAGAGAGACTGAGTTACATTTTGGGCTTCATGCCGCTGCTTGTTCAAATACATCATAACACCATAACACGCAACAACCAATGTCTCCCACAGACGACACAAATGAAGCTCTTTGTGAGCAGTTGGAGCAGAAATTTAGGGCGTCTTTTGTAAATATTGAATATTGAATATGCCCAAAATGGGGCCTGAAAAAGTTCACACTTGTGGAAACTGTGACTGACGTGTAGGAACTTTTTGGAGACTTTGAGACTGACGGAACAAAAATAGCCGACATAAAGCCATACATATTTAATTTTACTCCATATCAAATTACATAGCTCTTTAATAATTATACCCTGTATTTTCTCAAATGTGAAATCCAGACCTGAACACAGTTTAATGTTTGTTTTCAGAAGTCCTTCTCATTTGAGACAAAGGTTAAAGGTCTTCATAGCTGTCATAGTATGTTGAAATCGAATCAGGTTGGGATTTTATTTTATTTTATTTTTTTTACCCCTTGCATTGCTACCATTCTCTTGTTGTTTCCAGCCTGTCCCATTTTACAGCAGTGCCACAGTGGTACAAGAAAAGGCAGTCATCATAAAGCAAACTACAGAAAACTAATAACAAAGCCTAAAGAGACCTGTCAGTTTCAAGTAATGACCACAGAGGTGAGTAAGCTCTACTCCACAGATGAAAATCGGTTTAGTCATTACTCTCTTCATAGTCAGAAAGCAGACTTCCTAATGCTTCCTACTTGCAGTGCCAGTACGATGCCTCCTGTTGAGTAATTGCCACTGTGCTCAGAGCTTAAAGGATATGTGATGTCATAGTGACAGTTCAAAATAGTTTTGTAATCATTTTTAGTCTGAAAACTGCTGTTGCTTGTACATTTTGAATATTTGTGTTGACATAGCCCTCTTTTTCAGACTGTGAGCAGTTAAGAAAGTTCCATCTCAAACTCAAAGTGCATGCAACGGAAATTTAAATAACCAACTACATTACAGCATGTAATCAATTAAACGTGTTTGTTTTTCCATTAAGGAACACTATTATCACACTGCACAGTTTTTATTGAGAGAAAGAGACAAAAGGTGAGGGAGGAATGAATATGTTGTTAAACATCAGCTTAATAATAGTGCAATTTGTTTGCGTGATGTGTGTGTACTGTTAACTTGTGCTGTTGAAGATGCGTCATTGCTGCAGATGTTTGGCTTCTGAGGTTGTACGGACACACGCAAATGAGCGCACGCTCACACACGCGCATACACACACACACACACACACACACACACACACACACACACACACACACACACACTGACACAAACATTCACACAGTCAAGTCCCCTAGTCCCATCTATCCTGTTCCTTAATAGACCAGGTGCAGCCAAACAATGGGTGTGTGCACAGATGCCCCTGTGTTTTTGTGTGTGTGTGTGTGTGTGTGTGTGTGTGTGTGTGTGTGTGTGTGTGTGTGTGTCACTCTGAGCTGCTGCTGTACTCGTCCTTGAGCATGTTTTTTTTTATTTCATGTCGTCTTCATGATTTTTGCTGCATAAGCATCTAAAAACAAGATATGACTTATGAAAGTGGGTCTCGCAGAGCACACACACACATTTACTCACACAATGTTTATTGAGTCTGGCTGTATCTGTAGTCTTTGTTTATGTTTCCCATTAGAAGAAAACATAGCAACTGGCCTCATGTCCGTTCGGACCAGTAATCTCCTCTCTCCTCAGAAATGTTGGAACCATGATCCATCTCTCTAACTGTAACAGGATATTCTTCTGTTATTTAAGCCAAGTCTGATAGCATCCACATTCAGTCCTAGATGTATCCCTTTATTCTGAAGTTCGGTTCACTGAGATAACCAAACCCATTTTAGAGAGAAAATCATCTCTGAAAGTGGACACATGTTATTCCTTTGATCTAACACAGCTCATAGATGAAGAACAACTCTCTGTCTCTCAAAGCCACAGATCTGAGCGGGTTTAATGTGTGATGCTACCAAGAGACGTGTGAACTTTCCTGACAATAAATAGGAGACTGACAGTAAAAAAATAAATAAATAAATAAGTGTAATAGTTTAGTTTTGTTATTTTTTTTCTTGTCTACTTGCTCTTAAATGATTATTCTGGTGTATCTCTACTTGGATCTTATTTTCATAGGTTTGGTCCCGATTTCCGTCAACAACAGTATACCTGGTCACCAAGTTAATATCTGACATTTCTGCTAAAAATAAGTCAGACAAATCAAGAAATATGAGCAGTTGGATGATCATACAAATTTTAAACGAAGCCCCAGGTTAGCCAGACCTATTTCGAAGAAAAGATGTAGATGAATGATAAAATTATTACTCAAACTCTCTGTTTGAGTCATCCAACACAATTTACAGACAGATTTTCGGGCTCAACTCTGACCTACCTTACAATCAATTTTCCTGTGCAATGAGGGTTTTTTGATATAATTTCTGCTCACTTTTAGTTTTACCACCTGTCTGCTCATCTAAGCACACATACCTCTCACCCTGGTTTGTTTTTTAGTTTTCGTTTAATGGTGCAGTGGTCCCAGACCTCAGCGATAACTCTGGTGAGTATAGTGTTATAATAACCGATGGTGGAATCTACAAAACTAAGATCCAAACTGTAATAAACAGGAATTATCTTCTTTGTCATCACAAGTAATATACAGGTATACAGGTGATCTGTAGAATTTCCTTTAATTCACCTAAAAGTTAAGTTTATATTAAGTTTCTTTTTTGTTTTTCCTTTTTTTTTACGAAATCAAATTTCTTGTATCCTGGAGGTGAGTTCACATCTTTATTTAAAATCATGCATTGTTTACATCCACATTTTCTCACTAGCAGTCTTCTCCTTCACCGCTTTTTTTAGTGCATTGCTGTGTTTTTTAGCACGTTACCACCAAAGACTATCAGTCAGTGGAATGGCATGAAATCCGCAACAGAATGTAAATAATACCCCAACAAAAAAAACCAAAAAAAAACAGAGGCCCCATCTTTAAAACGCGGCTCCATAGTGCTTCTAGCGGTCAAAAACTCAACAGGTACCTTTAATCACTGACTGCAGTTACGCAGTGGTTATAAATCTGCCTTTGAAGTGAACCAAATCAATATGACAGTGATACACGGTAAATCTGTTTGACTTCATTAGTTAATGTGTACAGTTAAAGGTTACATACATATGAATATGTATGACGCATGCAAACACACCCACAAACATGTACACCCTCGCGTGCCTTGCAAACATATGTGAAAGATCATCATCATTTAAAGCCCCTCATTTGCAGATCAACCAGGAAACAAGTGTTACATTACCTCAAGACCACCGAGTGAGTGAGCGGAAGACATAGGAAGAGAGAGAGAGAGAAAAGAGAGTGCCAAAGGAGACAAGAGTAAGAGTCAGAGGTACAGAGAGAGCAGCGAGAGATGACAAAGACATGAAAATGAGAGAGAAGACCGAGGGAGAAAGAGTAGAGAAAAATCAAGGCAGACAGAGAGAGAAAGGGGAGCAGCTGCCAAGCTCTGAGTGGGGTTAAGCATCACCACAAGTACAACCTAATAAGGTCTGGAAGTGTGCGCACACACACGCACACACACACACACACACACAGACTTGGCCAGTGTTCAAAATCAGTGTTTCTGCAGTAAGCAACAGTAAGCAGTAATTCACATCTGCCCCCAGAGCCTCTAAAGCTGAAGACTGTTGTGATGCATAATGTTGAAATCTTGTGAAGGAGTTTTCCTGTGCTGACCTTAAACTACATGAAAGTTGGAGCCATTTCAGCTGTAGACTCATTCCCAAGTCTAGTAGAGTCGCTTGGTCAGTGCTGTCTTACCAGCCTGTTTTTTTTTTTTTTTCTTTTTTTTTTTACCTCAGAGATGGCATCATACAGTTTTTTTCAGAGTACTGGACATCATCTGAATTGTTATTAACCAGTAAACCTTTTCCAAATGTCTTTGGTTATGGTGCAGCATCTTCAAAAATGTGTTATTTTATCCTTTTATCATAATTTCAGATGGCAGAGTGTTTGAGCTTTATTCATTTACCGAGATAGAAGAACTGGAGACTTGAGTAAGAAGACTGAGCATCTCTGTTACTAAGTTCTCCAAAACGCTCTATTTAGTGCTTATAATCTGTTTAAATAATGTTAAGCCCCAGCAGCATTTCACACCTGTTAAACAAGTTGAACCCCATACTGGACTGGCTCCATTATCAGGTAGAAATTACATTATCTGCTCTGAGCAAGAAGCAGTGATCTAGTTTTCAGGCCAAATACAAGAAAAGCTGAGAGAAACTAAGAGAGAAAAACTCTTAGGGATTCCTTGTTATTAGACAGTTCTTAATCGAATTTCAAGCCTTTATTGTTGTAATGTGCACGGTTTAGGTTACACTTTCACCACCTTTGTGTTTATGTGTCGTTTTTTTTTTTTTTCTTAGTCAGGTGTTTCAAAAGTTTAGTGAAACGGTTATACATACAGATACTGGCCGAAGGATGAAACGATACATTTTTGGTGGCGATCAATATCTGCATTTTCCACCTTCACATAGACTTCCATCTTTGGATGTTAGTCTGTCCATGTGCAATTTGAGAAGTACAAGTCTTCATGACAACTATAAAACAAACATGAACGTCACAGAGGCAGCTTTGCGAATCAGACAGCAACAACACTGTGAAAGGTCTAAACAAACTTAGCAAGTCGACCATTCCAAGCTAAATAATAGCTGTTGAGTCCCTTGCAAGCGCTAAGTGAGGAATCAGTGTTGACATTGCTGTCTGCAACGCCGCCCTCCTAAGTAACCCAAGAAGCCAAAATGAAAATCGTCAACTCCCACAGTATTCAGACAATAAAAATTAAATCACACACACACACACACTTAAACCAAAGTAGACGACTCCTGCTCGCTTGCTCCTTCCACCCCCACCCCACCCCCCTAACCCCGAGGCAGGAGAAAAGCAAAGGAGCCTTGCAAAACAAAATGAATGATGGGAGGATGGAGAGATAGGGGATAACTTTGTGTCTGCCCTCTCTCACTGAATGGTTATCACTTTCTCCCACTGAGTGCGCATTCTCGCTCTCTCTCTCTCTCTCGCTCTCTCTCGCTCTCTCTCTCCACTTCTCTGCTGAAGGGAGATTAAAAGCTGATAGGAGATTGCAAAGACATGTTGCACTCCTGTTCTGACACACACACACACACACACACACACACACACACACGCATACAGACGGTAACATTAGCTCTTGTATAGCTGGGAGCTCTTGATGTAAAACACATGTTCCTGCCTCGGCAGTGTGTGCCGGTGTGTCTACGGCTGTTTAAACCAACTTTATCGCTCCATCAGTTCAGAGACAAGGAACGATTCATTCAGAGAGAGAGAGAGAGAGAGAGGGGGAGAGGAGGGGGGTGGAAGGTAGAAGAGAGGGAGGAGGAGTGTGTGTGTGTGTGTGTGTGTATTGGAAGACGATGATTGACAGATTTTTTCAATTTCTCCCTTGTGTATTAATCAAACCTTTTGAATGTCAAAATACACAGTTATTCAGCCTATGATTATCCCACAAATCCATTGTTGTACAAGCATGATACCCTTTTTTTTTCATTTTAATGATAGATGACATTGACTCCTATATGTAGTAAATGTTTGACAATGTTCTCATAAATACATGTCTTTCCGTGGTTTCATTATTTTATCCAAAGGTAATTACACAGATGAAGTACAAATCATTTCTAAGCATTGTTTGTGTTTCTCTTTTGATCAGGTCAATCAAAAATCTGTCCTTAAACTAGATATGTCAGGGTGTTTTTGCTGCATACACTTTCCCAGGGGGGCAAGAAGCTGTTTAGGGATTTAAAGACTTTGTCTGTGTCTTTATTTCATTCCTCTATGATATTTGGAGTAGCCAAAAAAAACAGTCCCTGCTCAGGGGTTTGTTCTTTCTGGTGGTTCAGGGATTTCTGCGGTGGAATTTGCCGGGCTGAACGTAGCTAACTGGTCAAACAGACACTGTGGCAGCTACATCTTATGTACAGCTTTATTCACAAAATGCCACCAGGTTATGGAGAAGAATAGGCTTTTGTGATGATATACTGAATATTAATGTGAAGACAAGTTCTGCTGTCTTGGAGGTTCTACCTTGGAGACGGGTGCTCTGGAATTTTTAGTCTCCTTTTCCAATTCCGTATGTCTTTTTATTAATTCTTTCATTACATCCATTAAAGGATCAGATTAACCAGAATTACTCTTACATGTTGTTTGTTCCTTGTGTCAGAAAATAGCATTTCAATTGCTGCTGTCTTTTCTTAAATCCATTATCAGGCCTGATCATCACATTCCTTCAAATGAAGAAGAAAGTGCAAATGGAGCTTTTGGTTCCTGAGTTTAGTTCCTGTGGCTCCTCAGTAGTGGAAATTTTCAGTTAAAAAGTGCTAAAGTTTGATCCATGTCACCTGAATTGTAACTGTGGAACTGATCTGAAAAGGAACAACAGGGCCAAAGCAACGTCTGCTTTTGTTTGACCACCAACATGGGTTTAGTCTAGCCGAAAAGTGAAAATACAGGTGACTCCAGAATACACACATATTTTACACTCTGCTCTGTGTTGCATCAGGCTTCAAATTATCCAGTTTTGCTCCTAACAGCATTAAAAGAGAAAGAAAGAAATAACAGAGACAGCTACTTGCTTGAAAGGTATAATCCATCAAAGAAGAATCAGCAAATGAATGTATGAAGTTTTTTCTCGTCCTGGCTCGTGTGTTTACGTGGTGCCCTCAGTTTAGTTCTATTTTCATTCTCAGCGGTTTGATAGTAGTGTGTTACTGAAGCACTGGATCAAAACTGGGGTCACATTTTAACTAAATTGCAGAGTTCTGCACACATGTCAATAACATTTTGTTAAACCGATTGATAGGATGGTCAACCCCAGTGAGTGAAATAACAGAAAACAAATAGATTTGCTTGATAAAGGTTTCTTCTTGCCGCCAGTCGTTCTAGCAGACTGAACTCATCTACATTTAGATTCACCGGCCAATGTGTGTGGTCATCCGTGCCTTTGATTTAGAGTGTGTGTATTTGTTGTGTACGTGGGTGTGTGTGAGCTTTATTGACCGGCAGATGAAGGCTGTGTGTGTGTGATGAAAAGCAGGCGACCAGATGGACTTATGGGAAATAAAAACCTTTTATTTATTTATACCATTTGATTAAATGGCATTTGTTTCTGTCTCTTGGTGTGTATGTGTGTCCATGTGTGGTAATGTGTGTATGTGTGTGTGCCTTTAATGACAAATAGAATAGAGGGATCAGAGCAATCAGGTTTGAATGATTACTATGGGAACGAGGGAGAGAGACTGATAGGGAGGGAGAGAAAGTGAAGGAAAAGAGACAAAGTCTGATTACAGAATCAACAAATTCTTCCACATCAGCACAAAATTGAAAATATTGCTTCTGTTTGTTGATCTCTCTCTCTCTCTCTCTCTTTCATTCTTTCCTTCCTTTTGTCTGTTTCCAACCTTCTCTATTTGTTCACGTCCTGATGAGATGGATCCCAGTTTTTCCTAATTTACCATTTTTTTCTAATTTCTTTCTGCTTCTCTTCCTTTTTTTCTGTGCCCTTTTCTCTCCTTGTCTTTTCCTCTTATCCCCATCAATATATTTCTCTGCGTCAGTGCTTTTGTAATAGTGCCATTAATTACAGCTGGGTTTTTTTTTTGGTTTTTTGGTTTCTTTTACAGCCCCTGGATATGTTTCTCTTTTCTGTTAATAGTTGTTCATGCTGTATGAGCTCTTAGAAGTAACAGATATTGCCCATTACAATTGCTCACTGTTTTATCCAACCAACTATGGTTATTTTCATCCTTGATGAATCTGCAAATTATTTTCTTTATTAGTTCTAATTGAATAGAAAAACAGTGTCCCAACTTCCTAAAGTCCAATGTAACATCTTGTCTGACCAACTCCACTTACTTTAACTTATACTTACTTTAATGTAAGGCCAAGAGAAGAAGAAAATTTCTGCATTTGAGAACCTGACCTCAGATTTCATTTTTTGCTTCAAAAGTTAAACAGTTAATCAATTATCGAAACAGGTGTCGATTCATTTTCTCTCAAGTCAGCCAATCAGTTCATAGACTAATTGTTGCAGCTCTACAACCAACAGCTCAAATTCCAAAGATATTAAAACCTCCATGATGTAGCAAACAGAAAAGGTGCTTCATAACTTCATTATGTTAATTACTAGCAATTAATCAATAGTTGTGGCAGGTTCATTTTCTGTTGATTGATTCATTTATTCTTTGACTAATTGTTCTAGCTCTAATGGTCGTCGTGGGTGATCATATTGCATATAAGTACTCACTGCAGTGACTGTTTTTGAACAGGTGTCAAGTGCAGGTGTGGCTGAAAGATGCCTGTTTGGCTGATCTCATTGAATATTCGGGGATGTTCTTGTGCTTAACAGTGCAGCGTCCAAAGGTCACCATCCGTTCTTGCCCGTTCATAAATATTTGGTGTACATTAATTCCAGGTTGGGAACTGCAATGTTTTCTTATGGACCTTCCTCATTACTCTGAGTCAGGCTGTGGTTGTGTTGAGATTTAATTCCACAATCAGCCCCGCCATTTTGTAAGCAGCACAATACATAATAAACAATAACAAGTTTATCAAACAACTATCATTATTCAGTCACAGTAAATACACTTAAGTTAAATAAGTTTTGAAATGGTCAGTTGTACTTGGCAATAAAATCATTCATTTAGTTCTAAAAATAAACAAAGAAGTGTTTAATATTGTTCCATTTGTTTTGGTTGGATGTTTCATGGTAGGTAATGGCATGAGGGTCCACATCTGTATTCAGTTGCATGTCCTCATGTCTAGATTAAATTTGTAGCAGCAGAAGCTATAGCACACAGTGCATGACAGTTTTTGCATATATCATTTCAAAAACATTAGCATGCGCAGCAACTACCAGCGAGTGCTTTTGTAACTCAAATTACTGTGGTCCTTTTAATGTAAATGTAAAAACAGAATGACGAAGATTTAGCGTGATTTTGTGGAATTCTTTTGTCTTGGTTGATTTTCCTCATTAAGATAATTTTAGGTTGGATGCTTTTCTAGTCAAGTATCTTGGATCGTAGCTGAAATGATTTAGAAATGTGGCTCCCCAGAGAAGCTTAATGTAACTGCCTTTGCCTGCCAGTATACTCTGTGTCTGTGTGTGTGTGTGTGTGTGTGTGTGTGTGTGTGTGTGTGTGCGTGCGTGCGTGCGTGCGTGCGTGCGCGTGTGTGTGTGTGCGCACGCATGTGTGCGTGTGCGTGCAGTACAGTTAATGTGTAATGGCTGCAACTTACAGAGGATGTAGTGTGTGACTTCACAATGTATATCTGTCTACTGAACGCAGACTAACAACCTGCAGCTTGCTCAGCGCACTCAGTCTGGCGAGTGTGTGATTGGTTGTGTTCATGTGTGTGTTTGTGTGTGTGTGTGTGTGTGTGTGTGTGTGTGTGTGTGTGTGTGTGTGTGTGTGTGTGTGTGTGTGCATGTGTGTGTGTGTGTTCTATAAAAAAGAAACGAAAGACAAGGAGACAAGGAGTGTCTACATATGTTCCAGTGCAGATTCCAACCTCATAAATCACTTCAACTGGTGTTCAACAGTCAATCTCTGTCTCTCTCTCCCTCTCCCTCTCTTTTTTCCTCCCTCTCTCTCTCTCTCTCTTGGTAGAAACACACTGTTCTTCCTCTGCCAACAGGGAGATTTGTGTTCTGTGTCTCTGTCGTATAGGATTAGAGAAGAGACAGGGAGAACAGAAGGAAGGAAAGAGAGGGAGAACGAGGAGGAAATAGATAGAAAGAGGGATAAAAACAGAGGGAGGAAGGAAGACAGAGAGGGAAAGAGAGGAAAACAAGATTTTTGCCTTTTTCTTGGCTGTGTGTGTGTGTGTGTGTGTGTGTGTGTGTGTGTGTGCTTTCTCTTTTGGCCATCTCTCTTCTTCGACATCATCTCTGTACTTCTCGCTTACTCTGCTTGTGTGTCTGTGTATGCGTGTGTGTGTGAGCCTTTATCTGTGCCTGTGTGTCCTGATGTTATCCAGATGTGCAGCTACAGTGGGCTGTAAAACTCAGAGTTATTGTCATAACATTGTTGCTCACTGTGTGTGTGTGTGTGTGTGTGTGTGTGTGTGTGTGTGTGTGTGTGTGTGTGTGTGTGCTTGCGCGCGTGTGCGCATGCCTGCATGTGTATGTGTGTTGGGATGAGGATGGGTCGGTTAGTGGGTGTGTGCATGTGTGTTGCTTCCTGTCGTCGTCCTAACACTTTATTACCAAGCTGATGAAGAGCCAACACATGGACACACTCTCCTTTTCAAACACACACACACACACACACACACACACAGACTTTACACACATGCACATACTGTATGAGCAAACAGAGGAGTCAGTTTTCTGCAGTGTAATTGGTTCCAATATATATTTACAGACTCTCTACTCCATCTGTGTCCAGGATGTCCAGCGCCTGCTCTATTTGCTCATCTGTGTTGGTAGAGTTAAGATAGCTGGCAGTGATTTGGAATCAAGAGGCTGTTGTCTCTTGTCGCGAGGCTCTTTCAGAGAGTGGATGTTCAGTGTGTGCTATGTGAGGTTGAACGATTAGTCGTAGTTGTACTTGAAAATTGCTATTTCAAAAGGTGCGAATTTGAAATCACTTTTAATTAACATTTTAATTCTACTTCATTCCTACCATGACCATGTCTACCGGCTCTTTAACAGTTGTTAAATAAGTATAAAAATAAAGTAAATAAATTAAAGTAATAGTAAATAAATGTACTGATCATGATGCTCTTAAACATCTCAACATCTTTTCTCTGACTGACCCTGAGGTCCTCCTCAACAAGCAAGCAACAACATTTATTGGATCTGTTTACTGGTGTAGAATTTAGATCAGTTTGTGCTCATGCTTGGCACAATCATTTATTTTTTAATTGCAACCACAAATACGGGCCTGTAGTTTAATTTATAGAAAATAAGCGCAACATGAATCAGAATTGGAAAAATGGTCAGAAAAATCACAATGAGATATTTTCTTCAAATGATTCAGACCCACTGCCACATTAACAAAGCAGCACATACAAAGTCACACAATGCTAAATAATAAGTAACTTGAATGACTTTTTCTGAATCTTTGTTTCCGCCACCTCTTTATATCATTCCTGCTGATATCCGCCTACAGTCAGCACAGTTATGACAGCTAATTTTCTTACTTTCAGACAGTCTTTTGCTGCTTGGGTTCAGATTCAGTATGAAAAATAGTTTGTAATGACTAATAATCCATCACATGGAGCTTTAATGTGGCTTTGTTTCAGTTTCTGCTTAGTTTTTTTTTTTTTTTTTTCTCTCTCTCTCTGTGTGTCTTTTTTTTTTTTTTTTTTCCCACATCGCCCCATTCTGCTTCCTGTCAATCATTTGACACAGAAAGAAATAGAAAGTCTTGCCAGGAAATAATCCCTGAGAAATGTGTTGTCTTAAAAAAATGTTATTGTAGCTACGTTGGCGACATTGTTAACAAAAGCGGATAAATCTCAACTGTGGTTTGCCACCTTGAATGTTGTGATTTGCAGTACATAGTCGTGGACGTTTCCGGACACAGAAAACCAGGGAGAGCCGCTTTGATAATATCGAGACTAATTTATGAATCCGTGTCCGGGATATTCCCACACATCTTCCTGTGTAAGGTCCTAAACCTGTGTAGTGGGAGGAGGTGGCTCTTCATCCATGACAGTACATCTCTAAATGAAGCTTTGAGCCACTAGAGGGCGCATCGAGCTGTGGCTTCCTGCACAAATAAATAAAACTAATATCCAATTTTTACAAAATTGCACTCACTGTGTTTATAGAGGGGGAAAGAGAGGAGCTCAGGTGATATAAGATGAAAGCTGTGTCATCAGTTTGTGTTATGCCAGACACATCTGTATTTGTATCTTTGTTTATTGTTTTTTTTTATCCCTAACACTTTTACTGAGCCAGCCTGTTCATGCTGCTTTGCATAATATAGTCAATGACACCATGAGCGATGGGCACACAGAGGGAGAGAGCTTGACCAACTGCTCTGGATTTCAGCTGCAGTCTGTCTGTGTTGTATTTCTGTGGCACAGCTTCTGTTGGAAATGATCAGTATCTCTCCTCCGCTCCCTTCTGTTTACTCCACTCCGACCAGTAGTGTCTCCATTGTTTTTATTTGTTTTCTCACGGCGAAGAGATGAGAGGAAGATGCAGCAGGAGATAAAATGATGAAAGTAAAAAAAAAAAAAAAAAAAAAAAAAAAAAAAAGGAAAGAGATAATCTGAGCTGTGGACTCCGACCAGAGGCGTCTCCGCTCCTCTGCGGCTTTCTGTCTTTCTGTGAATGTTTCTCTCCATCCTTAATGTTCTTCCCCTCCCTCTCTCTAACCCTCATGTCTGCCTTGATCACCCTCTGTCTCATCCCCTCTCTCTCTCTCTCTATCTCTCTCTCTCTCGCTCTCTTCCTCTTCCTTTTTCTTTCTTTCTCTCGGTGATGACTGGGTGCTAACTATAGCTTTGAAGGTCATGATATTTGCTAGCTGTAGGTGTATTTAGTAAGTGTACAAGCATACATGTGTGTTTGTATCTGTGTGTCTCATTATGAGAGTGTGTGTAGCAGTGTGAGGAGAATAAGTCAGCCCTCAGGCTGTATCCGGATGAATGATAGTGTGTGTATATGTGTGCCTGTGTGGGTATGGTGGATAATATCAAGCTGTTAGTACAAAATCTTTTTCACTAGCAGTAATTTGTTCACTCTCTTTCCCTGTTTCTTTCCCTCAGTTTGCCTCTTGTTCTTCCTCTCCCTTTCTCTGTGTCTCCCTCTCTCCCTCTTTCTTTCTCAAACAGATTGCTTTCTGCAGGGGTGGTAGAGAAGAAGAGATAGACAGAGAGTAAAATTGAGAATCCTTGTCCTTGACTGACCCAGTTCCATTTCTCGCTGAAAATGAAAAAGTCGGCTTTGTAGTTCTCTTCAACCACTGTTTCTTCACTGTTTCAAAGATTTTTGTTATTGGTTTTTTGAATTTAATAAATTTTGCTCAGTGTGGCTTTTTTTTCTGTTCACTGCCCCTGAACGATCCAAACAGCCAGTGTTTCTTGCTGCTTGAGCTAAATCCAGGATATTGACTTATTTACTGTAACAAGTATGTAAATTACATACAAATGGTACATCTCGAAGATAATGGTATTTAACGCTGTTTTTTTTTTAATGTTCATATTTTGTCTCATGTAGGTGTTTCAGCCCTTACATTAATCACAATAGGTCATATCTGTAATTTATCAGTACATTACCACACCCAGTAAATACAGTAGTAAAGCATGCGTAGTTTATGACATTTTAGAATGAATTTAAGTGAGTTAAAACAGGGTGAGAGAGGGAGAGAGATCCTAGCATCCTATTTATTTGAATTTGTATGTAAAACCATTAGAGATGAGGAAGTGCATAGAAGCTGGGGCTATGGGGTCGTTGACAGCTCCCATCCACAAAAATGCATATTGCAGAGACACACTAAGTATAAATAGTGCAGCAGGCCTAAATTTAGCTCATGTCTCCAGATCTAGCTTTAGCGCACTGCTTGTGGAGGTGTCAGAGCAGAGCTTGATTCTAGGCCAGGTTTCGGACCTGTTGATAGATGTGTTTGGCAGGGGCTGTGTGTGTGCCATGTGTGAAAAGACACTTTAAAAAAAAAAAAAAAAAAAAATCCAATTAAGGCCTCAGATAAAGTGACAGCTAGTTTTTAGAGTCAGATAGCACATGTTTTTGCGTTGGAGCTGTTTTCTCAGTGGTTGGAGGACTGTGTGAAGCACAATATGAAAATCGCTCAACAAATAGGCCGTCAGGTGATATTCCCTAAGCAACCATTTCTCTCTCTCTTTCTCCGATAACATGAGGGTTATCATACGTGGTGCTGTCTCGAGCAAATGGAACAAAGATGAGACATCGATTACACACGCACTCACATACGCGCACGCACACACTCCTCGGAGGATAGCTGATCTGTTCGGTTCCTCTTGACAGCTAGAGCATGGCCATCAACACCCCAAGAGTGTGTGTGTGTATGTGCATCTTTTCTCTGAGTATGTGTGTGTGTGTGTGTGTGTGTGTGTGTGTGTGTGTGTGTGTCAGTGTGTGGGCCCCAGTGCAGCAAAAGGACTTTGAGAAAGAAAGAGGAATGAAGGGAGGAAGGGCTGGAGAAGGGGTTAGAGTAATTCAGATATTGATGTGTTAGGCTCTAACTCCACCCTGAGGGTCTGTCTAGGTGGAAAATGTCAAATGGACCCTGGCCTGGTCGCACCACTTAGCATCACTGGAGCCTGAGCGGTGACACAGAACAAACGCACACAAACTGACAGAGACCCACACACTGTTAAGAATTAAAATAGAAACCGGGCAGGGTAAAGTCTGTTCAATGTCCGCTTCAACTGATTCAGACGTTGGCGTTCTCACACACAGCTCCTCTGGGTAATGTCTAGATAAGTTCAGGGTCGCAGTGCATTTGCAGAAGCATTATTCGTCTTGCTATAGACTCAACCATTAATTGGTAAAACAATCAACGGATAAATCGATAATGATAATAATTCTTAGTTGCGGCCCCGCTCACAATGTTCAAAGCTGTTCTTTTTTCTTTTTTTTCCCCAATATATGACTAAATGATCTCTTTGTTTTAAACCTCACACGTAACCTTGCTAAGCTTGTGAACAGTTCAAATCCTCCCCCCCCCCCCTGCTCAAGAGAACTGCTCTATAAGAATTCAGAGCAACAAGCAAGCCTGGGGCAAACTCTTATGTAAATAGAAAATATGAAGCCAACTTTAAATGAGCAGATTTTCATGTGGGAGCATTGTAAACTACTTAGACATGCTGTATGCTTTTCAGTGTCTATCTGTTTATACATACACTGAGGCTGTGAACACTTCCAGAGCTGTCTCTGTCTCTCTCCCTCTCTCTCTGTCTCTCTCTCTCTGTAACAAGTGTAGTAGTGGCACCAGCTCTAAGTCCCTCCCTATAAATAATAATATAGCCTTAACCTGAGCACTGCATACACACAATGTTACCTTACTATACATTTATATGTACATACATATACCCCCACTCTTAAAGCTGGTGGATCATACAAAGCAGTATCTACTCTTACAGCTACTTCTCCATCATTGAAACTGCTCAGGGATATTGTCAGCATACAGTCAACAGCACTCTGCAGTATTCTGAAAGGTCGCTGACGGTTGCGCACAGTCATACTGAGGCTCGGATAACGAAATGCAACATCGCTGTCAGTTCCACAGTAATGTTGGTTAAAGGTCACAGTATTTCATTAATTTCAGGCACTCTTTATCACTGGCAGTAGTGCTCTTGGGTGTGAATTGCTTCCACTACTGAGTGAATATAGAGGAAAGACTTGGTGGGTAGATGGAGATGGAGCCGTCAGACAGCAGACGAGGGATGCAGAGGAAGAGATTTGAATAGACAGAGTGTAGAGGTTAAAAAAAAAAGAAAGCGTTATTGTCTTGGCATAACCCCTCAGTGGAAATTTGATTACTAAATTCATCTTCCTCCTCTTAAGATTCAACTAATTTTCATACACTCGCATTTAAGTAAAAGCTTGTTTCTGCTCTCATTATGCTGTGGAAGTATTCTTAATTTGTTTTGCTAGGAGTCCAATATGGCCTCTGCATTTTGATGAGTGGGCCTTAATGAGCTGGCTAGCCTTATCATTTGTCCTCTTGGATTCAATTTGATGGTGCACTTTGAAATTGCTGAACTTCTCTTGCGGCTTTGGAGCATACAGGGTTACTATTTTTATTTTACACCACCATTACAACATTGCTCAAAACATATGTTTGATATATTTGTGTTCTTGTTGTGATGAATATTGAATACTTAAAATGGCACTATGATAAAAACAGGATTTGAAACTATTGAATCGTTGAATCTTTATTAAAAAAAAGTTTACAGAAGTAAGTGTACCTGTCACGTTTTCATGACAGCTAAGGAACAGTCTACAGTGAATTTCACATCTTATATTACAGTACCTGTATCCGTCTGTGTGTAAGTCTGTGGGTCCATGTGTGTGTGCAGACCCGTGCTGAGCATTACTGAATGAATTCAGCATCAATTCGGTTGTCCTGTGTGTGTGTGTGTGTGTGTGTGTACATGTACGTATACGTGTGTTTCCCTGTGTCTTCCTCTACTCAGTGTTCACCTTGACCTCTCTGCCCACTCACTGTTGCTCATTTCCCACTACCATGACCTCTGACACTAACACACACGCTCGCACACATACACTCACATATAGAGCAGAAAACAATACACAATTTACCATCTGACTGAGGCTGAGAGAGTCTTGTTTTTACTGGGTTTTTTTTTTTTTTTTTTTTTGCCTTTTTTTTTTTTTTTTCCCCATCTCATTAAATTGGATCATCCTTGACACTTTGGCCGCGTTTTTCACCCGACATTCATGCCAATAAAGCATTGTGAATTGAGTTGAATTAAAATCACTCAGAAAAACTTCAGTGAAGAGGTTGAACCATCCAACCTCGTCAAGCTCGTCCTCTCTCTGTTATTTGCTACATAAATTCCGTGTGAGCTTCGCTTGTCAATACGTATATTGACGGCACACAGAGACAGAGACAGGCAGGTCGCCAGGTGGGTGAATAGGTGGACAAACCGCCAAATTGGTGGACAGGCAGACAGAGTGATGAATGTAAGAGTACGTTCTAATAATTCATCCTGCCATGTAAGGGCATAAATAAAACCTGGCACTCCCGGCACTCCCGGCACTACTGTGGAATGTAAAATATTAAAAATGGCAGTGATGTTGAGAAAATTTCCCTCTCTACTTGTCGATTCACTATTCTTACCCCCCCCCCCATCACTCCAGCCTCCCCCTCTTCTCCCCTCCTTACTCTTCCCCACTAGTGCTAATTGGGGAGATAAAGTCATTTGGTGAGGCTGTGTGTGTGTGTGCGTGTGCGTGTGTGTGTGTGTGTGGTATGTGTGAGGTCGTTTAGAGGTGTAATACTCTAAAGTGCCATCCATTATGCTGTATGGTTGGGATTAAACTCTTCCTTCTCATTCCCTCCCTTCTTTCCTCTTTCTTTTCTTCTCCATCGTTTTTTAACATCTTCCTCCTCTTCCTGTTTTTGGCTTTCTCTTCTTTTCTCACTCTTTGTCACTCGTTTTCCTTATCTCCCTGTGTGTCTCTCTCTCTCTCTCTCTCTCTCTCCTCAATTAGGCAAATCTTGCCTGTCCAAGGTCGTTTGGCAATTAAGATGTATTGCCATTGTGTGTATTAGTGCACATCCGTACCTTGTTTAAATGGAACCAATATCAAACAATTAGCTCCACAGCTGTTGCCATCAGTCCAAAAGGGAAATTTAAGAAATTAGGAAACAGGTTGTTTTCATGTCAGTGTTAACGGAGAGAAAAGATGTCTCTGTCTTTTTAGTTTTCAAGCAACCGTAGCTTATTGCTTGACAGGTTAATTTAGTGAATGTGTTATAGACAGAGTGGTATGTAATGTCTGTAATGCAATGTCTTATTTTTTTCTTGTTTCCACCTTGTTGTAGATCACAGGCATGTTTTCCAAATGACAGAGGAGATCACTATGTGACAATTAGAGAGATGAGGCGCTTTATGTGGGTTATGATACTGATAGCTGTTGCAAGTTTCATTACTAATAACTTGTTTGTCTTATTTGAAAAGTGCATTATAATAGGAAATTCCAATAGTATCATCATCCCAATTGGGAAGACAGGTGACGGTACACATGAAATTTGGAGGCTTCAGCTTTCATTTCATATTATTGTACATTGATTAGTGAATGACGACAGCACAACTGTGTTTTTTCACTAAGTACCAAACTCAAGTCCTTTCTCAAAATTCAGGTTTGTTCTGACCAGCATTTGGTATTTTAATCATTCATTTACCAATGTCCAATAATATGAAATTTGTAACTGGATAACGCATCTGTCAGGTGAAAATGCATCAGTTCAAGTTGGGTGTAGTTGAGATTGTCCTCAATTTAGATTAGGACATAACCTGTGATCCCTACATACAGAGAAAACACAGTAGAGCAGTCCTCAAACAAACAACACGTAAATTCCTGTTGATGAAAGGCAATCTGTTTCTCTAATTAGATGGCACAGTTCAGTGTTTCAGGTTTCAGTATGACTCACAGTTTTCTGGCAGTGTTAATTTCAACACCTTACACAAATGCTTTGACTGTGTAGCAATACCAGTGAGTTAGCTTCTAGCCCGACAGGACCTGGATGGGTCATCAGGGTCTGTGTTGTGTGGGAATCAGCCCACTGAACCATTCTCAGATAAACAATAAAAATACAGTTGAAGACCGTTAATAAGACACTTAATACCAATGGATAAGACCACAGGTATTAAGGATGCACATCATAACAACTCTCTCGCTCTTTCTCTCTCTCTCTCTCTCTCTCTCTCTCTCTCTCTCTCTCTTTGCATGTTTCTCTCTCGCTCTCGCTCTCTCACTCGCTCTGTCTCTCTTTTTTCCTTTGGGCAATGGGGTGAGTTAAGGTTTCGGTGTCCTGGTTTCCACACCAGATTATGTGCTAGTCATGTATGTGTGTGTGTGCACGCGCGTGTGTGTGCTTGTTACACCAAAGTGCGTTAATGTCAACCTACAGGGCCTTCCCATAAAGACACACACATGCACGCACACACACACACACACACACACACATACACACACTCTGACATGGTGCTTTACTGGTCAGTGTGAAGTGGGTCACTGCTCTCCAGACACAAATATAAAAAAGTAGGAAGGAAATATAATTTTAGATAAGGAAAATAACTTCTAACTAAGGAAATGCATATGTAGCTTTTTAGTTCAGAAAGTGTATTAACAGAAGCAGATTAAAACATACAACTTATCAGTTAGTGGAGTTTTTTTTTTTTTAAATTATAATGGGAATTCAGCTTAATTCCTTTTAATTCTATTTTGAATATCGCACGCACTAGATCACTTTAGCTTGTGACGGCAGAAGTAATGGCTACTTCTGACCCCTCATTACAGGTTATGACTATAGTTTGACATAAATTGTCTGCAGATTGTTTCATTAGTAGAAAAATTAGATTCTTGAGGGGGTTGTCAGTGTTGAGTATTTCACAAGAAAAAATACAAAAATGTGAAACACAAAATCATCTGGTGGCCCCTCACCTTTATTTCAGGTCCCATTTTACGGTCCCAACCCCCGAGGTTGGGAAGCACTATTCTGGATGAGTAGTTATCAGCTCTTTCAGCTCGCTATACTTTTTACTTAGTGATATCCACATGGTGAAGAAGTTGTGTAAACATAAACGGTTTCACTTCAGAATAAAGCTGATTGGTTTCTGTTTCAGGTTAATTATATGAACTTGAGAAAAACAATCTAGGAGCTCTGAGGCTTTGCCCTCTGTTTCTCATTCCTCTCAGTGTATTACACGCTCTATCGCTGCAAAAAGAAAAGTCCAAGGTTGAATCAGGAAGACTTCCATTACAGAGAGAAGAAAATGCACGCACGCACGCACGCACGCACGCACGCATGCACACACGCACACACGCACGCATGCAGTATATATCATATAGTATCTTATCAAAATGATAAGTCTTAGCTTTATAGAATCAGTTTCTTGATAAACACAAACTTGCGAAACTGGATCTCAGTAGTTCAGATACAGACACACACAGCGCAAAGAGACACATAAATACACATTAACACACACAAACACACACAAGCACACACACTCCTACAAACACAACTGTGGTCTCCATGTGGTCCATGGACTCCAAAGTCTGCATGCATTCAGGCTGTTTATCAAAATTAGATCAACGTGAAACGATTACCTTTTTTCTCTGTTGCTAATGTGCTTCTCTTGCCCTCTCTCTCTCACTCTCTCTCTCTCTCTCTCTCTCTCTCTCTCTCTCTCTCTCTCTGTCTCTCTCTCTCTCTCTCTCTCTCTCTCACTGTGCCCCCCCCCCAACAGGTCACTGGTTATCAGGCTTTTATCCCAGAACACATAACTGTGAATTCGATGCAACCACGATCGTTTATCAAAATTAGATCAATGAAAATAGGATTTTGCTCAAGTACAGCCCAGTCCATGTTTTAGTGCAAAGTTGTGCACATCGTCTGCACGGACACTGAGACGCTCACTGCTGTGCAACAAAAAGGAGCAACTACTGTATGAAGTGAACGCAGGAGGGATGAAAAGACCATTGGAAGTAAGAGGAAAAAGGGCCGGAAGAGAGTGATAGCAAAGGGTGAAAGAATGAAAGGAAGTTGAAGGAAGCAAAGTGGGCCACACTGTGTGGCCCACATCTGTGTGTGTGTGTGAGAGAGAGAGACAGAGAGAGGGAGAAGGGGGGGGGGGGGGGGGGGGGCACTGACCTCACTCTCCTTTTGTGCCAGGTGGAGCTGTGTGTGTATCATGATGTCATCTTGTTCCGGTGTTTTCTGCTGCCTTTCTTTAGACACTCAGCTGTCACTCTTGGTCTCTTTCCTTACTCTTTTGCACACACACACACACACACACACACACACACACACACACACAGAATGACAGGCCTGTTGTTGAAGCTGACACCTTCTATTTAACTCTTACACAGAGCTTGCGTGTGTGTGTGTGTGTGTGTGTGTGTTGTAGTATCTTATTAACAAAGGATCTGGGTTGTCGTGTCTTCTGCTACCTTATCCAGCCCCTCCGCTGTGAAGAGACCATCATTGTTTTTTTATATTTATGGAGCAGTTGCATGTGTGCAATACTCTCATTGCACGAACTGCTATCACAACCCAGCACATAACACACTCATCAAGTTTCAGTTTCAACTTTATTTTGTCCCTGTGGGAAATTTTTTTTGGAGCAGCTCTTAAAAGCAACTTGCATAAAACTGAAAGAGTAAGAGACACAGCAACTGACAGCGACCAATAGAAGGTGCTGATACAGAGTTTCAGGCCAGCAGCATAAGACAAATGAACATCGTCATCATTATCACAGGCTTCATGGCCATCAACGCCAGTCAATGGCGAGCACCTTCCTGCTGCTTGTACCATCACGTACAGGCAGAAGGCAGAAGGGAAACTGACTGGAAACATTTGTTTGTGGCTTGTGTGGTCTTTTCTGACCAGGTGACACATTTTTTCAAATTCTTTTTGATAGTGACATGCAGAGATTTTACGATACCATTTTTTCCTCTTTGATACCTATTCCAATACCTGACCTAGTGAATTGGACTGATCCAATACAGTTGCCCCGCAGGCTAGTGTTTCAGAGCGGCGAAGAAGTGATTTCTGGGAAAACTGCAGTTTTATCCAAGTTTGAATCTATAAGTTTATTAATTAATACGTGGTATTGGTTAGGTGCGTAGAGTCCACTATCCAGTAATTAAGGCAGTATTTACCGATACTAGTGTTTGTATCAGAACAATTCTAGTGACACGACAGGTGTTAATAAGTTTAACCAATTTCAGCCTAACCTCGCCTATTCTGTATTATAGAGCTCTATTGTGTGAAGAAAACGTTTCGGTCACTGTACATACGTACATGCTGTCAGGTCTGGGTCTGGGCTCAAACACTATTGTGAGTGTAAACGATGCAGTAGAAGACTACCAATCCAGCATCTTAACACAGCACAGGAATCTTCCAGCTCCTCTGGTGCTCACTGCATAGCTAATGTCTGAAGACGGATTTTATTCTGTGAGCCTTTCTCATGATTCCTCCTAACCGCCAGCCTTGGTTTTCAAATAGTCTCATATCATCACCAAGCTTTTTTTTTTTTTTTTTTTTTTTCCCTAAAATTAGATTTTCTGTAAGTTCCGTCACCACAGCATCTAAAGAGGGGAAACACTGCTGAATGTGCTGCACTGATACCATTGAGCTGGGAGTGTGAGGGCCTCTGGAGCAGACAGTTAGAGGAGAGCTGCAGGCTGTGTGGAGGGGAGCTCGAAGCAGTCGCACACTGAGCTGAAGGTCATGCTCAGTGTGGCCGGGCAGTAGGTGCTACGTTAGGACACACACTGGCCATTTTCCGTCAAGTTAAAGTTTTTTTCTACAAGTCTCTCTCGAGCTTTTCTCGTCCGCTTTCATGTGGTGTAGCAGTTTTACCGCCATAGAGATCTAAATGACATTTTGATAAAGCGTTGATGTGCTGCTACAAAACCTGCTTGTTGATGTGACAATGTTACATTCAGTTTGCATGTTGAGAATTCAGTAGAAGGACGCTACATGCTGAGAAACACAACAGGTTTGTTGTTTTTTATGTGTGTTTTGCTGATAGTGTGATTGTTTGTGCTAATGCTTACGGGTTAATGGTAACTTGTTATATTTCCTGTGGGGGAGTGTTGACAGGATTCAGTTTTAGGACTTTGCAATTACCAATTTTGCAAGCAGTCTCCAAAGGAGAATGAAACCTCAAATTTTCTGTTGTTGTTTTTTTGTTTTTTTTTTACATTTATTTTCATTACTTTTAAACTTGTAAATCCTGTTGCATTCAGGCTAGCCAGCTAATGGATGCAGATTCAAACCAAGCCGCACCACAGCCTATCAGGTTTTGCTACAGTATGTTATCATTATCCCTTTTTAAATGTCTGTTGATTCCTGAAGGGATAATTAGTCATTTGCTTGCACCCTTCACAAAGTTACTGGCGACAGGGCATTTTAAGAAGTTTGCTGCTGTACTAGTTTCTCCTCACCTCGCTGGTAATGTCATCTGAGTAGATAATCAGTAGGAAATGCAGCCTCCATTGCAGATCGCAGTTGGACTGTGTCCATTTTTCCAACTGAAAAAAAAGGAGCTATTCTCTGCTTAAAATAGAGCCGAGGGGTTCAGCTCTTAATTAATTCCCTCCCACCCACCCCCCACCAATTTTTTTTTTTTTTTTTTTTTAAGATTTTAGTGAATATCTCTGCTCACTTCACTTTTGCAATCTTTAACTATTTCACTGGCTTTGTACCATTTGTACTATACATTGGTTATTATTATTCTGAGTGTTGTTTTTGTGTCTCCTTGTTGAGTGAGAATATGT